>NW_016811748.1:785853-818338 GCF_001698545.2 Rhinopithecus bieti
AAAAAAAAAAAAAAAAAAAAAAAAGTATTACAATCAATTTTACCTGTTTATTCCTCTTTTCTTTTGCTACTAGAAATTTTAAAATGACACCTGTGGCTCGCATGTGATTTCTATGGAAATTGCTGCTTTGGAGGATTGCTTCCCTTTTCAAAGCTCGGGCTCCTCGGACTGCTTCCGCAGAAGACCAGAGGCCATGAAGGTCAATAAGTCTGAAATGTTAAAAGAATTATTATTATATTGTTCCTATTTTAAATATCATACATATTATTCACAAATGATGTAACGTTGTATACAAGGTTAAGTGTATATAAATGAATGTCCCCTAGGCAAGGCTGGGTCCCACCCCCAGAGAGGAAGCCCTCCTGGAAAAGTGCTGTTGCCAAAACGCTGCCTCATTCAGACACGCGTGGGAGCGTGTCACCTGTCACTCAGGGCCTCAGGGGGCGGGGCCTGAGACCCTACCCAATCAGGGGCACCGGGGCGGGGACTGCCTAACCAGGCGCTCCGCTGGAAAACCCGAGGCGGCTTCCGGGTCTGTCCGGCCTTTGTCTCTCGTGTCCGCACGTGCGTGGCGCGGTCAGTGGCCGCGGCGCTTCTCCTTCGCTCCTGGGGGTCCAGGAGGCTCTGCCGCAGCCTGGGTCCTCTTGTGTCCTGCGTGTACTGGGGATTCGCAGGGAGGATGTCGGGACACCCCCAAAGCTGGGAAATGGTGAGTTGCGCCGCCGGGGGTCTGGAGAAGGGAAGGGGCTGTGGCGGTCCCTGGCCCCGGGCTCCCAGCGGTCGGCTCCCGAGGGAGGACCCGGGTCCCTGCTGGCGCGGCGCGGCCCTCGGTCCTTTCTGGCGCCCAGCAGGGCTGGGCGGGCAGCGGCACCCCGGGCTCCCGTCCCGTCTCTGCATGGCGACTTCTGTCCTGCCCGAATCCGCTCCCTCTCCAGCCCCGCACCCGCAGCGCCGTTTCCCCGGGATCCTGCAGTGAGACCCGAGGGTCCTCAGGGGAGAGGCCCAGCGCGGGGTGCGAGCTCGCGCCTGCGAGGATCTGTGGCCACTGGCGTTTCCAGTCCCTCTTTAATCCTGTTGAAAATTAAACTGAGGTTTAATTAAAGCGTTGCAGAGTTTGAGCAAACAGCGATTCATGAGTAGGGGAGCACCCAGCCACGGTTTTTGGTTTGTGGGCCACCGGACGGTCTTGATGGAAAGGTTTTTCTAAAGTGTGTAAGGAAGCAAACCAAATTTAGTTTTTCTTTTAATGATTGGGCGGGTTGGTGGGGGGTCTCTCTGTGTTGCCCAGGCTAGTCTTGAACTCCTGGTCTCAGCCTCCCAAAGTGCTGGGATTACCCCGCCCAGCCCAAAGCGACACCAATGTAATAACTGATTGGTTGTAATTATGTAGTTCTGTTATTCGGATTATTTAGGTGGATGGTTCCCGGTTATGTAATCAGAGGTAAATTGATTTGGAGTTGGTTAAGTTTTGTTTCTCTTCAAGTGAGTTACTTTACAACAAAGGCATGAAGTTCCTTTAGGTTTTCTGGGTGAGGAACTCAGGGCACTGTAGTCACTTTAAGGGAGGAGACCACCCCTCATACTGTCTTATGCCCAGTTTCTGCCTCCAAAGAAAGAAGAAGTAAAAACTAAAAGGCAGAAATGAAATCCACAGGCAGACATCCCGGGCGGCGCCCTGGGCCTGGTTAAAGATCGACCCCTGACCTAACCGGTTATGTTATCTATAGATTCCAGATGTTGTATGGACAAGCGTTGTCAAAGTCCCTGTCCTGTTCTGTTCTGTTACCGGTGCATGCAGCCCCCAGTCACGTACCCCCTGCTTGCTCAATCGATCACCACCCTCTCACGTGGACCCCCTTAGAGTTGTGAGCCCTTAAAAGGGACAGGAATTGCTCACTTGGGGAGCTCGGTGATTCTTGCCAAAGCTCCCATGGGAATAAAGCCCTTCCTTCTTTAACTCGGTGTCTGAGGGGTTTTGTCTGCAGCTTGTCCTGCTACAACTTCAGTCTAATTTCTTCCTATTTAATTATTTCCACAGGGGTACTGGTTTCCCCTGCATTTTCCAAATGTATGGCAAGCAGGGTCTCAAATCCATGACCGTATTCCCCAGCCTAACTCTTCTAGAACTTGAGTAAAATTCTAAATTTCCAGTTTCTTCCTCATACTCTCAAACTCCAACTTCCCCTCTCCAATTTACAACATTATTAACTATTTGTTCTTAATTGTGCATTTGAACCAGATGCAGTATTTTAATGGTTTATCATGTTTTCACTGAGCAGTGAGGAGCTGTTTCTGAACATTTCACATGAAAACAGAGAATAATCACCTGATCTAGTCCACTAGAAAAATTCTTGGTGCCTCTCCTCCTTTTGTCTTCCCTAGGCACACACACTTTACCAGAACGTCTTTGGATGGAGGTTTCCCTTTGGAACCTTCACGTGGTGATGTGTCCTCAGCCACCCTCCTGTCTTTTCTGGGTCCTGGGTTCAAAAACTGTTTGAGGATGACCTAATGTGCCCACACTGGCCATGTCTCTTGGAGTGTCATAAATAGTGAATGTCAGCCGTTGAGTCCTCTTCTCCCAGAAGACAAGGTGAGGTTTAGGGGTGGAGCCTCTCAGAGGAGCAGCTGGATGGCATAAATCCCCTGGAACTGAGAGGAGTCTCCTGGGATACTCTTCTATACTCTTCCTCTAAAAAGCTAATCCAGTGGGACTTAGATTTTTTTTTCTCTCACCCCTGTTATCGCTCCTTAGAGACAAAATGCTGGTCAGGCAATCAGATACTGGTATTAAGGGAAGAAATAATTTCTGCCCTCTGAATTCTCTCATACTTGTGAAGGGAGAACAGCTATTCCAAAGTGCAAGGAAACACCCCCTACCCGCCACTCACTGCAGTGAGGCAGGAACCTAAAAAGCAAAATGCATTTGGGGCACAGTGGGGACACAGCACAGTTTTTTGGGGGGGGGGGTGGGCATTGAGTACTTCTCTGAGCAGGATGGGGTGGGAGGATTCAGGTGATGAGATGGTTTGACTTGACCCTTGAGTCAGCCACGTCCGTGTCAGTCAGTACTGCTACTCCTTGTGTTTGTCACCTTGAAAATATTTGTTCACTTATTTTAACTTCAGTTTTCACTGATTGAAAATACATTTTATCAGTACAGATTGAGAAATAAGAAAATATTTTCAAAAGGCCAAGAAAGAGGTGTATATCAGAAAATATTAGATATCTAGTCATATATTTCATTTGTTAAAATTCTTAAATGCCTTTTTTCTTCCCTGGAGGGAGTATAGTAAGTTTCACAGGTTTGTTCTTTTCTAGGGGATAGTTTCAACCCAAATTCCAGGGCTTAGCTTTGGGAATGCTACCAGGGAAAAATAGGGACACTGTCTTCCGTTATGGCTGCAGAAAAATACGTTTTCACAAGAAAGTATAGTAGATAAATTAGTGAATAACACTCACCGAAGCATCAGTTCCACCTTTGTGCCGAGCGGAGATTTTGTGACAGTAGATGGCTCTGTTTCCTGTTACCTGGATGTCCAAGTTTAATGGTAAATCTGTGGGTGGGGACTTGGCATTTTTAGATGTGTTAACATAGAAATAATTTCTTTATGAAATAATTTGTTATCATGGAAATACTTAAGTGACTTGTTTATTGTATGAAATAAATACTTCTGCTTTTCCTGTTGAGGTATAAAGTGTAAGCGCCTTTACAATTTTATTCCTTCTAACAAACATAAAAACTGAGTTTGAGTGATTTTGCTGGACTCTTCAAACACTGAGTATTTTTTCATTTGAAACAACATGTGGGCCGGGCACGGTGGCTCACGTCTGTAATCCCAGCACTTGGGGAAGCCGAGGTGGGCGAATCACTTGTCAAGAGTTGGAGACCAGCCTGGCCAACGTGATAAAACCCCGTATCTCCTAAAAATACAAAAATTAGCTGGGTGTGATGGTGCACACCTGCAATCCCAGCTACTTGGGAGGCTGAGGCAGGAGAATCACTTGAACCTAGAAGGCAGAGGTTGCAGTGAGCAGAGATCATGGCACTGCACTCCAGCCCGGGTGACAGAGAAAGACTCCGTCTGAAAAAATAAAATAAAATATAAATAAAATGTGGGCTGGATGTGGTGACTCATGCTTGTAATCCCACCCCTTTGGGAGGCTGAGGCAAGAGGATCACTTGAGCCCAGGAGTTTGAGACCAGCCTAGGCAACATAGTAAGATTCTGTCTCTACAAAAAATAGAAAAAATGCCACGTTTGGTGGCACATGCCTGTAGTCCCAGCTACTTGGAAGGCTGAGGTGGGAGGATTGCTTGGGTCCAGGAGGCTGAGGTCGCAGTGAGCCATGATTGCACCACTGCAATCCAGTCTGGGTGATATTGAAACCCTGTCTCAAGAATAATATAATAATAAAGAATAATAACAATTCTTTTAAATCATAATTATTGTTTTTAAATCATAATATACATATTGATATATTAACATAACAATATTATTAAATATAATTATTATTATGGTTTAAAAAATGAATAACCTTGACTAGAGAGCAGAAACATGAGCTTAGTGACTTACAGCTAAGGCCAATCTTGAGCCTGTAGGAGGAGGCTATTGAGCCTGCAGGAGGAGGCTATTGAGCCTGTAGGAGGAGGCTATTGAGCCTGTGGGAGGAGGCTATTGAAGAGCCTGTTCCTTCTTCCTGGGGAGCCTGTCCTGCTCACACCAACCATGAAAGGAGCCCTTTATACTAACAGAAGCTATAAGGCCCTGGAGAGCTGAGGATCCACAGGCAGATGTGGCTGCTCTTGGGATAGGAGGAGGGTTGTGATGCCCTTTCTAAGGGTATAATTGTTACTGTCCCGGGACTGTTGCAGTAAAATTCTATATTTCCGGTTCCTTCCTCACACTCTCAAACTCCAGCTTCCCTTCTCCTATTTACACCATTATTAACTTATTATTTATCAAATAATTTCAAATTTAGGTTAAAAGTAACTTTATTCTAAAGGAATATTGCAATATGGAAAAGGACCAAATATAAGATCTGTAAGCATCTCAAAGGTTAGGCAGAAAAGGCCTTTCTTTCATAGGGAGGAGCAAACGTGATTAGAAAGGAGTTGGGAGGGAGAGAGCAGGATGGAGGTGGCAAAATCAGATCCGAGATCAGAGACTGTTTCACCCTGAAGTCAGCCTATTCTTAGGAAAGATGTAAAGAGGGGTTATATGTTGGCTGAGGCTAAGTAAGAGTCAGAGTTTGGGGGCCTGGAGGTAGGAGAGAAAGTTAAGCAAAGTTTGGATAAGAGATATTTTGTTCTGACTACTGAAGAGAAAAATGTTCATCTAATTGTTTATGAGGCAAAAAAAAAAAAAGAATTTGCAGTTTGTGTCTGGCTTTGTGAGAGGTAAAAAAGGAAGCATCATCTAAGTCACAATGAAAAGGATGTTTCTTTGCAGTAAGCTGCTCTTGATACATGGAAATGATAGCGGATTTCTTAAATCACAGCTGTTTACCAGGGTTACCCACCCACCCTACCTTTCCCTGCCTCTTTTGCTCACCCTACACGTTTTTTCCCTTTGGCTGTTTCTGAGTTGTGTCCTTTATAATAAACTGTAAACATAAATAAAGTGATTTGCTGAGTTCTGTGAGTAGTTCTGTCCAATTATTAAACTTGGGGAGGGGTTGTGGAAGTTTGTAGTTCATAGTAGCTCAGAAGTACAAATGGCCCTGGGGCTTGGGACAAGCATCTGTAGTGGGGGCAGTGTTGTGGGACTGAGCCCCAAACATGTGGAGTCTGCGCCGACCCCAGTGGTTCCGAATTGAGTTGCACGTTCAGTTGTGTTGGAGAATTGGTTGGTGTTCAGCAAACTTCACACATTTAGTGTCAGAAGAAAAGACATCACATGTCAGAACCTCAAACTGATTCCCAGTGACTGGTCACTGGTGAGAATTGAGACCCTGGAGGAAGGAGCATTTCACCCTGTGAGGAGGGGACAGTCAGGAGTGTGGAGCTCCCAGCATTGAATGTTGTGGCTGCTCAGGTTTTCCTCATTCACTGCCTAGGATTGAGCCACCCTGGGCTGCCTCCGCACAGTGAGGGTGATCCCCATGCTTATGAACGTGCGTATATAAGATTTTTGTTTTCTTGTTTGAAAATCCAAATCCAATTAATAGATGTGATGTGGAAAAGCAAAGATAATTCTTGAAATAAATTGTTTTATGCTAAATTCAAATAATAAGAATGTGAAGAGTCATGGACTCACCATGCGGGGAATAAAGAGGCCTTGGGCAGTTCTGGTGTGTCTCCCTGATCCCACCTGTCTTCTGCCCACAGAGGTGATCGCAGTCCTGATTTTTTCCAAAGTGCTGGGATTACAGGCTTGAGCCACCGCGCCCGGCCCGGATTCTTTTTTTATTCTTTTCTTTTCTTTTTTGAGAGGGAGTCTTGCTCTGTCGCCCAGGCTGGAGTGATCTTGACTTACTGCAAGCTCCACCTCCTGGGTTCAAACAATTCACCTGCCTCAGCCTCCTGAGTAGTTTAGATTACAGGCACCGCCACGATGCCTGGCCAGTTTTTGTATTTTAGTAGAGACAGGGTTTCACCATGTTGGTCAGGCTGGTCTTAAACTCCTGACCTCAGGTGATCTGCCCGCCTTGGCTTCCCAAAGTGCTGGGATTACAGGTGTGAGCCACTGTGCCTGGCCTCTTTTTTTATTCTTTGTGGCTTCTTTTTGTGGTTTCTTTGCCTCAATCTGTTGCACACATACTGCTGCCTGAGGGTGGGGGGGTCACCCAGTTTACTCACCCATTCCATTGCTTACGGGACTTGAGTTGTTTCAAGTTTGTTTTTAATGTGGTTGACGATGTTATTCTTGGTTTTGTCCCCAAGTGCTAACAGTTTATAAATGTATTACTTATTGGGAAAAAATTGCTGGGTTGTAGATGATGGATACATTCAGATTTACTAGGGACTGCCAGTGGAATGTACAGATTTGCTGCTTGACTATTCATGCCTGTGCTTTTGTTCCTTTTCAGTATTTATTCAGGCTAGATGTGGTGGCTCACACCTGTAATCTCAGTGCTTTGGGAGACTGAGGCAGGAGTTTGATACCAGCCTGGCAACATAGCAACACCCCCATCTCTACAAAAAAATAAAAAATAAACATGAGGCCGGGCGCGGTGGCTCAAGCCTGTAATCCCAGCACTTTGGGAGGCCAAGACGGGCAGATCACAAGGTCAGGAGATCGAGACCATCCTGGCTAATACTGTGAAACCCCGTCTCTACTAAAAAATACAAAAAACTAGCCGGGCGAGGTGGCGGTGCCTGTAGTCCCAGCTACCCGGGAGGCTGAGGCAGGAGAATGGCCTAAACCCGGGAGGCAGAGCTTGCAGTGAGCTGAGATCTGGCCACTGCACTCCAGCCTGGGTGACAGAGCGAGACTCCGTCTCAAAAAAATAAAATAAAATAAACATGAGTTTGGCATGGCGGCACCTGCCTAGCTGCTGGGGTGGCTGAGGCAGGAGGATTGCCGGAGTCTAGGAGTTTGCGGTTGCAGTGAGCTGTCATGGAGCCACTGCACTCCATCCTGGGTGACAGAGATACCTCATCTTTAAAAAAAATTATTCTTGTTTATTTCTGTGTGGTTATATATTGCTTCTTGCTAATTAGCATTCGCTTTGAGCATTTGTGTGTGGTCTTTCATCTTCTTTCAAATAGTTTTTCATCATTTTCTCACATTTTACCTCTTTGCATGTTTATTGCTTTTGTCGTTTGTGTGTGTGTATGTTTTTGTAAAACACACTCCAAACACTAATCCATATTCATTTGTAAAGACTGTAAATACTTTTTCCCAGGTTGCATTTTGTTTTCACTTCATTCTACAAGTTGATGGACAGTTCTTAATTTTAGAACCGTCAAACTTGTCGGTTTTTTCTTTGGGGCTTTCTTTTCTCACATAAGAACCTGCTAGATAGGAGGGCTTGCTGAGCTCGCAGAGTTAACTCTTAGGGTCTCCCTGCCTCATCACCAGGGAACAGTCCCCACTGAAGTCAGAGTCTGGCTTCCAAGCTTGAAATATATTTAACTTTCCAAATGTGGGTTTTCATTGTGAACTGTGGGTGAAGCAGACTCCTCTTCTGAGCCAGTTGAAACGTTTGCTTTTCTTCTCTTTTAATTTCTGTATAGACTGTTGCTGCCATATAACTCTAGTTTTTCCATGTATTTCATAAATTTAGTTCTTTGTCAGTGTCTTTTTATTTTTTTGGCCGAATATGAGCAGGTTGAGGAATGGGGTTTGAGGAAGCCTTGGCTATGGGCCAGCAGCCTCCTCCCAAATTCTGGTCCAGGAAACCATCCTTTCCTTAGGTCAGGATGGCTCTGTTGGTCACTGAGTCTGTGCTTCCCTGTGCACATGCGTGATCCTGCGTTCAGGAGGAAGAAGCAGGAAGGTTTAAGGACTGCAGGAAGACAGCAGGGCCCACTGTGGAAAGCCAAGACCAAGTTTGGCTTACAGGCAAACGTCCCCTGGTTGGGGCCCTTCCCCCAGCTCTCAGGGTGGAAGCCCTGCCTGAGTAGAGCTGTAGCCAAAACCCTGGGATTCAGACCTAATTTAGTCACATGGTTGGTAGCATCCCCTGTCACTCACAGATGGAGGGGGCAGGGCCAGGAGTCCTGTACAGTCAGGGGCACTGAGTTGGGAACTGTCTAGTCAGCTGCACAGTCAGAGAGGAGGCAATCTGCCTGGGCCGCTGTCTTTGTGCCTGCCGGCTGAGCTTGTGGTCTGATCTCCGTGGCTGTTTCCTGGGCTCTAGGAGGCCCCGGGTGACTCTGCTGCTGTCTCTGTCACCTCGTGACTTGCAGGAACTGGAAGAGCCCTAGGAAGAAATTTAGGATACCCCAGAAGCCAGGAATGTGCAGAGCCAGACCTCCCAAGAAGTGGGCGAGGTGTGGGTAAAACCTGCTAGAAACGGCTGTGGCAGGACCCAGGCCGCCCTGCAGTCAGCTCCGGAGTCTGCAGCCCCTCCTGCTTGCTGGTGCAGCCTGGCCTCAGTATCCCCTGGCTGTAGGGCGGGGACTGGGTCTGCAGTGGGGACCTGGGCATCCTGCAAGGATAACAGAAGGGTCATCGGGGAGAGTCCCTGCTTGCTGAGGAAGGGTGTTCATGTGTGGCAGGAGCTTGTGGTTCCTGGGATTCTCAGTCCTCCTTTCTCCTGTCAAAAATTAAACAGAGGCACCTTTCAATTTTCAAGAGTTTGTTTGAACAAACAGTGATTCATACATCGGGGAGCACCTGGCCATGGTTTGTGAGTTGAGGGAGCACCTGGCCATGGTTTGTGAGTTGAGGGTCCACCAGAGGGGCCTGATGGGAAGGCTTTTACGAGTGGCTGATTGGTTGCAGTTATGTAGTCCTCTTATTTGGACTATTCCGTAGATATTTGCAGAGATTAATTGGAGGTTTGTGGTTGGTTAAACCTGAATTTTCTTGTGAGTAATTTACAAGAGTTGCATTTGAGTTAGACTTCATTAATTCACAACATTATCCACTATTTGTCCTTTATTATATATTTCAAACACAGACATAGTTTTAATTGTTTATTATTTTTTCACTACGTAGTGGATGTTACTTTTTAAGATTTGCTTTTTGGTTGTGAACATTGCACATGCGGGGGAAGCAGAGAATCATCTCCCACTCTTGCACTGTAAATGATCTAGTTGCCTGTCCTCTTTTTATCTTCCCTAAGTGCAGATACTTTATCAGAGTGTCTTTGGGGTGAGGGTTGTTTTTGGAAACTACAACGGTGATGTGGCCTCAGCCACCCTTCTGTCTTTTCATGGTCCTGGGCTTCAGAACTCCCTGGTAATGACCCAGGAGCCCACAGTGGCCATGACCTTGCAGCATCCAGGGAAGCCAGACCATGAGTCATCTCCACGGACAGGTGAGTGATGGGAGTGGAGCCTCACAGGGGGTCATCTGGAGGCCCTGGAGCTGCTGTGCCCTTCATTTAAGAAGCTCATGTCTTAGGACAATCCGAGTGTCTCTCCTCAACCTGTTTTTTATGCTTTTTGTCTTTTGTTTCTTTTAAATAAAACTGGCAGGTTTATTCCACAGGGGCCCATTTTCAAGAAGCTGAAGGTGGGAGAGAAGTTTCCTCCCCTTTTCCTTTCTCCCTCATCTTATTTTCTCCACAAGGTAAAAAAAAAAAAAAAGAAATGGCCTGGAGCCTCAAACCTACCCCACAAAAAACACGAGGAAACTGAGGTTCCAAAAGTTATAGCATTTTAATTTCACTTAGAAAAGGGGAGGAGCCAGAGGGAAAGGGAGTCCTTGGAGTTGAGGGAGGCACCCCAAGCTGGTGGAACACCCCCTCCCCTTAACTAGCTGCCTCAAATGGGGCGGGCCTATAGCATTTAAAAACTCCGCAGCCCATTTTATAAAACCAAACAAAAAAAATCCCTTTTTCTCTGAGACCCAAATATATATAAATTATATATATGTGTGTGTGTATATGTGTATATATACACACACACACATATATAATTACACACACACATATATATATACACATGCACATGTATAATTTTTTTTTTCTGGGACAAAAAACAAATTTGGAAGCATTAAGCATTAAAGTGATTCTGAAACAAGGAAATGTGAAATTCCCTCCTTCCTTCCCCGTCATTGTGGGTTAACTAGTGCATCCTAAGCCAGGGACCAGCCCCCAGGTGATGGCAGAAGGGAAGGAAGCAAAGGGTGAGGACTCCCCATCCAATCAGCAGCCAGTATGAGTGTGGGCAGCTGTGCCAGGAAACCCACATGCACTTGGGGTTTTTCACGTGGAATGGGGTATGGGGAAGATGCATTCCTGTGCAGTCTTCAGCCAGTTTCAGGTCAAGTGGAGGCAGGAAAGCAGGGTGACAGGCAGGGTGTGCAGAAAGGAGATGTGGGTCTTCTGGATCCCTGTGGTCAAGAAGAATCCCGCTTCCTCAGCTCCTGCACAAAGCCTTCAGTTACTTCCTCTGTGACTTTGTGCATTGTTCCTCATCTCTTTCAGAGTCTCCTGTTTCACTCTTTCCAGGTGTGCATTATCACTGGAGCTGGGCATACAGGCTCAACCCCAGTTTTTATTCCTGGGAGAGACATTGGTGTCATCCAATCCAGTGCTGGTATTTTGAGGGAAAGACAGAAATGATTCCTGCCCTCTGGATTCTTTCACACTTGTGAAGGGAGAAAAACAACCTTTAAAGAACAAGAAAATTTCTTCCCAGTGTTGCGGGAAATCAGGGACCCGAACAGAGGGACGGGCTGAAGCCGCGGCAGAAGAACGTAAATTGTGAAGATTTCATGGACATTTATTAGTTCCCCAAATTAATACTTTTATAATTTCTTAGCGCCTGTCTTTGCTGCAGTCTCTGAACATAAATTGTGAAGATTTCATGGACATTTATCACTTCCCCAATCAATATTCTTGTGATTTCCTATGCCTGTCTTTAATCTCTTAATCCTATCATCTTCATAAGCTGAGGATGTATGTCGCCTCAGGACCCTGTGATGATTGCATTAACTGCACAAATTGTTTAAACAATATGAAATCTGGGCACCTTGAAGAGAGACCAGGATAACAGCGATCAATGTTCAGGGAACAAGGGAGATAACCATTAGGTCAGGCTGCCTGAGAGCTGGGCGGAACAGAGCCATATTTCTCTTCTTTCAAAAGCAAATAGGAGAAATATCGCTGAATTCTTTTTCTCAGCAAGGAACAGCCCTGAGAAAGAGAATGTGTTCCTAGGGGGAGGTCTCTAAAATGGCTGCTCTGGGAACGTCTGTCTTTTATGGTTGCAGATAAGGGATGAAATAAGCCCGGGGTCTCCCATAGCTCTCCCAGGCCTATTAGGACAAGGACATTCCTGCCTAATAAATTTTAGTCAGACTGGTTGTCTGCTCTCAAGCCCTGTCTCCTGATAAGATGGTATCAGTGACAATGTGCACCCAGTGGGACACGAAGCTTCATTAGCATTTTTAATTTCGCCCCAGTCCTGTGATCTCGCCCTGCCTCCATTTGCCTTGTAATATTTTATTCCCTTGTGAAGCATGTGATCTCTGTGACCCACACCCTATTTGCACACTCCCTCCCCTTTGAAAATCATTAATAAAAACCTGCTGGTTTTGCGGCTTGGGGCCATCACAGAACCTGCCAACATGTGATGTCTCCCCCGGACACCCAGCTTTAAAATTTCTCTCTTTTGTACTCTTTCCCTTTATTTCTCAGACCAGCCGACACTTAGGGAAAATAGAAAAGGACTCACGTTGAATTATCAGGGGTGGGTTCCGCTGATACCCGGGAAGATAACACAAAAACCTGCCAAGCAAACTGTACCTTAGGCACACAGTGGGCCACAGCGCAGTGCACTGGGAAGGTGGTCTTGAGTACCTAGTCTCCGAGGAGGAGAACGGGACCAGAGAATCTCCTGTTTTAGACATGGTCTTACTTGACATGTGAGTCAAACATGCCTGTGTTCCAGTGAGCACTGCTCCTTCCTGGGCTGTCCTCTTGCAAAGACTTGTTCATTTATTGGTGCCTTAGATAAATGTGAAGTGTATTTCATCAACAGAGCTTTATAGATAAAATATTTACATAGAGGCAAAGAAAGAAGTGGATTTAAAACATCTACATTTGTATGTGGGTATTTTATATACACATATGTCAATATTTTAAATCCACTTTATATATATATAGTTTTTTTAATTAGAAAAAATTGTTTTAATGTTATATCAATAAATTTGGGGTAGCAGGTGGTTTTTGGTTACAAGGATAAGCTGTTTAGTGGGGATTTCTGAGATTTTGGTCCTGTCACCTGATCAGTGTATGCTCTACCCAGTATGTAGTCTTTTGTCCTTCACCCCCTCCCACCCTTACCCCCAAATCACCAAGGTCCATTGTATCATTCTTATGCCTTTGTGTCCTCATAGCTTAGCTCCCCCTTATAAGTGAGAACATAGAACATATGGTTTTCCATTCCTGAGTTACTTCACTTAGAATAATGGCCTCCAACTCCATCCAAGTTGCTGCAAAGCCCATTATTTCATTCCTTTTTTTTTTTTTTTTTTTGAGGCAGATTCTCACTCTGTCGTTGGCGCTTGAGTGCAGTGGCCGGATCTCAGCTTACTGCAAGCTCCGCCTCCCGAGTTCCCGCCATTCTCCTGCCTCAGCCTCCCGAGTAGCTGGGACTACAGGCGCCCGCCACTTCGCCCGGCTAGTTTTGTATTTTAGTAGAGACGGGGTTTCACCATGTTAGCCAGGATGGTCTCGATCTCCTGACCTCGTGATCCGCCCGTCTTGGCCTCCCAAAGTGCTGGGATTACAGGCTTGAGCCACCGCGCCCGGCCTATTTCATTCCTTTTTATGGCTGAGTAGTATCCACCACATTTTCCTGATCCACTCATTGGTTGATGGGCATTTCGGGTTTATTCCATGTTTTTGCAGTTGCAAATTGTGCTGCTATAAACGTGTGTGCAAGTGTTTTTTTCTTGCTTTCTCTTTTTTTTTTAAATTGAGATGGAGTCTCACTCTGTCACCCAGGATGTAGTGCAGTGGCACCATCTCAGCTCACTACAACCTTCCGTCGCCTGGGTTCAAGGGATTCTCATGCCTCGGCCTCCTAGTAGCTGGGACTACAGGCATGCACCACCACGCCCGGCTATTTTTTTTTTTTTTTTTTTTTGTATTTTTAGTAGAGACAGGATTTTGCCATGTTGGCCAGTCTGGTATCGAACTCCTGACCTCAGGTTATCCACCTGCCTCAACCTCCCAAAGTGCTGGGATTACAGGTATGAGCCACTGTGCCCAGCCATGTTTTTGTCATATAATGACTTCTTTTCCTTTGGGTACATACCCAGTAGTGGGATTGCTGGATTGAATGGTAGTTCTACTTTTAGTTCTTTAAGGAATCTTTATACTGTTTTCCATAGCAGTTGTACTAGTTTACACTCCCATCAGCAGTGTAGAGGATTTTCCTTTTCACCACATCCACACCAGCATCCTGGCATCTATTATTTTTTATTTTATGATTACGGCCATTCTTACAGGAGTAAGGTGGTATCTCATTGTGGTTTTAATTTGCGTTTCCCTGATAATTAGTGATATTAAGCATTTTTTTCATATTAATTGGTCATTTGTATATCTTCTTTTGAGAATTGTCTATTCATGTCCTTTGCCTTTTTTTTTTTTGAGACAGAGTCTTCCTCTGCCAGGCTGGAGTGCATGATCTTGGCTCACTATAACCTCCACCTCCCGGGTTCAAGCCATTCTCCTGGCTCAGCCTCCCAAATAGCTGGGATTACAGGCACCCACTACCACGCCCAGCTAACTTTTGTATTTTTAATAGAGTCGGGGTTTCACCATGTTGGCCAGGATGGTCTCGATCTCCTGACCTTGTGATCCACCCGCCTCGGCCTCCCAAAGCACTGGGGTTACAGGCGTGAGCCACTGCGCCCGGCCCTTTGCCTACTTTTTTGATGGAATTTTTTCTTGCTGATTTGTTTGAGTTTTTTGTAAGTTCTGGTTATTAGTCCTTTGTAGGATGCATAGTTTGTGAAGATTTTCTCCCACTCTGTGGGTTATCTGTTTACTCTGCTGATGATTTCTTTTGCTGTGCAAAAGCTTTTTAATTTAAGTAGGTACCATTTGTTTATTATTGTTTTTGTGAATTTGCTTTTGGGTCTTGGTCATGAATTCTTTGCCTAAGCCAAAGTTTAGAAGAGTTTTTTTGATATATTTTCATTCCTCTGAGCATATGTAGTAATTTTTTGAGGTCTCTTCTTTTGGGTAATTTCAAACGAAATTCTAGGGCTTTTAATCAGGAATCATACCAGGGAAGAGAAATAGGAAAAATCTCTCTTCCTTTATGGTTACAAAAAGTGAATATATTTTCCACACACAAAAGTGTGGTACATAAATTGGTGAATTACAAAAATTAACCAAAATATCAGTTTATTTCTTGCAGGATGAAGAATTTGTTAGAGTGGATAAGTCTGTGCTATTTTCTGTTGCCTGCATTTGGCACATTAATGCTAAATCTGTACAACAACCTTGCCCGATCACTGTGCCCAGGATTTCCAATACTGTGTTGAATGGCAGTGATAAAAGCAGGTGTTCTCTACAGCTCTTTCCTGATCTTGGGAGAAAAGGGTTTTTTGCTTGTTTGTTTCGGTATTTCAGCATTGATGGTGATGTTAGTGCTGGTTTTTCATATTATAGTTTCCTTTTAGTCCTAGTTTATTGTGTTTTTATCATGAATGGATCTTAATAATTTGCCAAATACTTTTCCTGCATCAGTTGCAATAGTTAAGATATTTCAGTCATTTTGCTAATGTTATGTATTACACTGATTGATTTTTCATATATCGAACCATTTTATTTTAGGAATAAATCTCACTTGGTTTTGGTGCATAATCCTTTTACTATGATGCTAAATATGGTTAGTACTTAAGTGAGGATTTCTGCATTAAGTACTTAAGTGAGGATTTCTGCGTTAGTACTTAAGTGAAGAGTTCTGCGTTAGTAGTTATAACTGTACTTTATATAACTATTTTATAGTTACTTCTGTAGCTTTTGTAGTGTCTTTGTCCGTCTTTAGTGTAAGTGTAATTTTTTGGCCTCATAGACTGAGTTTAGAAGTGTTGCTTTCTCTTCATTTTTTTTGGAAGAGTTTGAGGAGGCTTGGTGTTAATTTTTTTTTATTTTTTTGAGATGGAGTCTTGCTCTGTCGCCCAGGCTGCAGTGCAGTGGCACAATTTCGGCTCACTGCAACCTCCGTCTCCCAGGTTCACGCCATTCTCCTGCCTCAGCCTCCCAAGTAGCTGGGACTACAGGTGCCCACCACCAGGCCCAGCTAATTTTCTTTTTTATTTTTAGTAGAGACAGGGTTTTACCATGTTAGCCAGGATGGTCTTGATCTCCTGACCTCATGATCTGCCTGCCTCAGCCTCCCAAAGTGCTAGGATTACAGGCGTGAGCCACCGCTCCCAGGTATTAATTTTTTTAATGTTCAATAGATGTTGTCAGTAAAACAATTTGGTCTTGGGTTTTTGTAATTTAGGGTTCTGATTACTACGTCAATGTCATATAACTGTGAGTCTGTTTAGATTTTCTACTTCTTCATGATTCAGTCTTGGTACACTGTGTTTCTAGACGTTCGTTCACCTCATCAATGTTATCCAGCTTGCTGGTGTGCCCTTAGAGACGTTTTACAGAAGATTTAAGACACAGATTTGTTTTATATGTGTTTTACTCTTCTTGTATATGTATTCTGCTTGTTTTGTAAATGTTTGTTTTAGGTTCAGGGGTACATGTACACAGTAGTAAATACATGGAATCAACCTAAATGCCCATGAACAGTAGACTGGACAAAGAAAATGTGGTGTATACACATTTGTGAACAATGCTGCAGTGAACCTATGCATGTGCATTTCTTTATGGTAGAATGATTTCTATTTCTTTGGATATATACTCAATAAATGGGATTGCTGGGTTGATGGGAGTTCTGTTTTAATTTCTTTAAGAAATCGCCACAGTGCTTTCCAAAATGAGTGAACTGAATTCCCACCAGCAGTGTATAAGCATTCCCTTTTCTCCACAACCTTACCAGCATCTGGTTTTTTTTGTTTTGTTTTATTTTCTTTTCACTTTATTATTTTTTTTGAGGCAGTGTCTTATTCTGCCCAGGCTGGAGTTCAGTGGCATGATCTCGGCTCACTGCAGCCTCTGCCTCCTGGGCTCAAGCAGTCATCCCACCTCAGCCTCACGAGTAACTGGGACTATGGGCAGGTGCTAACAGGCCCGGCTAATTTTTTTATTGTTTCGTAGAGACACTATCTCACTACACTATATTGTCCAAGCTGGTCTGGAACTCCTGGGCTATTTATATGTGTAGATTTGATCTTGTTATTGTGTCATTAGCTAGTTATTATGCAGACTTGTTTGTATGGTTGTTTTATAGTGTCACTAGTCTATGTACTTAAGTGTGTTTTTGTGGTGGCTGGTAATGGTCTTTCCATATTTAGCACTCCCTTTAGGACCTCTTATAAGGCAGATCTAGTGGTAACAAATTATCTTAGTAGCTGCTTGTCTGAAAATGATCTTATTTCTCCTTCGCTTATGAAGCTTATTTTGGCTGGATGAGAAATTCATGGTTGGAATTGCTTTTCCTTAAGAATGCCGAATATAAACCCTGATAAGGCACAATACATTTTCTGGACATTAGAGAAATATTACTGGACTGTAGATTGTGATAAAGTTCAAATGACTGGAAATAGCAATGGAGTCTATCCACTGCCTTGGCCTTCATTTCTGCGTATTTATTTGGTGTGGTAATCACCACTTGAGATGGTCTAATTTTCATTCTTCTAAAGAATGTGAACTGTAATCTATATGCCATATGATTTGGCTATTTTATTACCAAGGAAATGGCTCTCTTTCCATAAATGGTCTTTTATCTTGTTATGTGTCTTTTGCTTATTTTTTCCCCATTTTTAAATCATGTTTTCATTCATTTTTACTGTGCACACTAATTTATTTTATATTGCATGTATTGCAGATTTTTATTTTGCTGTTTTTTGTCTTTTAATTCCCCTAATTTTAATATATTAGAATTTGTCAGTCTCTGTTGTTTGCTCCTTTTCTCCTATTCATTTGTCAGAAGAAACCTTGTCTGTGACTTCTGCAAGCGGGCTATTTGTACTTCTTACGTTTGAATATACAACAAATTGATTATTGTCCACCTAATAGAGGGCAATGCAATCCATTTTTTTTCCAATTAAATAACAGCTTTGTTCCATGTTTAAAGTGCTTGATAGTTCCTTCACTGTCCTGCAATGCCTCCTCTGTTATTAGTCAACTTTCCATATCAATTTCAGCTCATTAAAGACTATATGCCTTTCTCTTGGCCTAGTTCTTTATCCTCTGCTTATACTACACTGCCCTGAATATTACATTTGAAAATCATTGATGTATATTAGGCAAGCCATCACACTGTTATTCAGAAGACTTTGATGGTTGTTAAGCGTTTATTATTTCTGTAGGTTTTGAAAAGTAGTTTCTGCTGAACTGCTAGAAAGTCTGTTTCAGGCATCTACAAAATTTTACATGAATATCATTTGTAAGAGGTGACATCTAGATGACATTGAGCTTTTTTCTTTGAACACATACCTTTTCACTTATTCCATTCTGCTTTGACATTTTTCAATAGAAATTGTAAAATAATTATTTTTAGATTATTGAATGTTGATTATTAGTGTTAATTACCTCTTGATTAAATTTGGGCTTGAGTGAACCACTTCTAAGCTTCTACACGTTTTCTCTTGGTGTAACCACATGGCCTGGGCTCAATTTCCCAATTAAAAAGTTGTGACATCATATGTGAGATATTGTCTCCCAGGGAAGCTCATCAGATACTGAGTGCTCACAGTGTGTTTTTGTTTGTTTATTGAGGCTGATCCCCGAGGCACCACTGCTACAGTAAAACAAAATAATAGACTTTTGGAAGGAAAACAGGAGTTTAGCAAATTCCAGATTGTTTAAATAAACTATTTAGCAACAGTGAGCCACTTTTATCACTTAGGTTATTGGAATGCCTCTTAAAATGTAAGTGCCCTGATACCAGCAAAGTTTGAACTCTGTAGCAGGTATTTCTAAGGATAAGTAATCTTGTGACTGCTAATATTAACTCTCTTCTGCACACCAGATAATAAGACTTTGTTATGATATGTGCTACAGGTATATTCTATAAAGAAAAATCATAACAGCAAATATTATTCCCTGGACCCACCAACAAGAAGGGTGTTCCTTCTCTGCTGCTGCCTTGCTGAATAATTCAACTTTAGCATAAGAACTGCTGGCTGGGTGCGGTGGCTCACGCCTTTAATCCCAGCACAGACAGGCGGATCACGAGGTCAAGAGATTGAGGCCATCCTGGCCAACATGGTGAAACCTCGTCTCTACTAAAAATACAAAAATTAGCTGAGCATTGTGATGCGTGCCTCTAGTCCCAGCTACTTGAGAGACAGAGGCAGGAGAATCACTTGAGCCCGGGAGGCAGAGATTGCAGTGAGCTGAGATCGGGCCACTGCACTCCAGCCTGACAACAGAGTGAGACTCCATCTCAAAAAAAGAAAAAAAAAAAAAAAGGACTGCTGTGTGGGAGAAAGTAAGTGTAGACGGAGTCATAGTTCTAGGGACCAAATTGTGGAATCAGTGTTCACCACAGAATCAGGTTAACATCTTATGAATTGACTACAGATTTCCAGTGCTTTCAGTCTCATCCATCTCTACAAAAATGTGAAATGTTTTAGAACTCGGTTGCCTTTGAGGATGTGGCTGTGAACTTCACCCAGGAGGAGTGGGCTTTGTTGGATCCTTCCCAGAAGAACCTCTATAGAGATGTGATGCAGGAAACCTTCAGGAATCTGGCTTCCATAGGTAAGAGTCACAGTATTTCTTTACTTACTCAATCAGAGAATAAGTGTTTCATGGTTTGCAATGTCATTCCATGATTTGGAATATGCAAAGGGAACACGTTGATGAATGAATGAGGCATGGACCCAGCATGCAGTGACTCTTGTTTCTTAGTTTGTTTTTTAATTGTTCTAACAAGACCTGATTCTGGGTAATTTACAAAAATGGTTTTATAATGATTTATGATTCTAGTGGCTAGAAAGTCCAGGTTTGTGTCTGGTAAGGACCTGGTACTACTTCAGCTCAGGGCATGAAGCAGAAGCGAGTGGGCATCTGCAAAGGGATCACACAGTGAGAAAACAAGAGCAATGCTTGGCAGCTGAACTTGCTTTTGTGACAACCTGCCCTCTGGCAGCTCATTCAGTCTTGCAAGAGTGAGAGAAACCATGCATTCCCAAGCAAGGACATTAATCTGTTAATAAGGAACCTGTACCCATAACACGAATGACGTTGCCACATTGGTGACCAAATGACAGCATTCACTTTGGTGGGTACAAACCATATCCCCAAGATGGCACCTAGAATCTGTAATTTTTCTAACATTTCAAATAATTTGTAATCTATTTCTGGGTCTACATTTTAGGAAACAAAGGGAAAGACCAGAGCATTGAAGATCAGTACAAAAATTCTTCAAGAAATCTAAGGTAATTTGCACTCATAAGAGGAAGCAGTCCCCTTTGGGGACAATTGTAGTATATAATCATATGTTTAAAGCAAACAAGGCCAGGCATGGTGGCTCACACCTGTAATCCCAGCACTCTGGGATGCTGAGGTGGGCGGATCACCTGAGGTCAGGAGTTTGAGACCAGCCTGACCAACATGGCGAAAGCCCATCTCTACTAAAAATACAAAATTAGCCTGGTGTGATGGCGCATGCCTGTAATCCCTGCTATTTGGGAGGCTGAGGCAGGAGAATCACTTGAACCTGGGAGGCGGAGGTTGCAACGAGCCGAGGTTGCGCCATTGCACTCCAACCAGGGAAACGAGCAAAACACCATCTCAGGGAAAAAAATAACCAAGCAAACAAAATAAATTGAAGACAACATCAGTTTATTCCCAAAGTTTTTACCAAAAATACATACGTCAATGTAACATAGATGTTAAGTGTTTGCAAAATAGTTCACTTGAAAACAGTATTGTTTTAGTCTACTTGCATTGCTATAAAGGAGTATCTAGGCTGAGTAATTTATAATGAAGTGTTTTATTTGGCTAATGGTTCTGCAGGCTTTATCAGAAGCATAGAGCCAGCATCTGCTTTTGATGAGGACCTCAGAAAGCTTCCAGTCATGGCAGAAGGGGAAGGGGAGCTGACGTGTCACATGGGGAGAGAAGGAGCAAGAGAGAAAGGAAGTGCCACAGTTTTTGTTTTTTGTTGTTTTGTTTTTTTGAGATGGAGTCTCACTCTGGTGTCCAGACTGGAGTGCAGTGGTGCAACCTTGGCTCACTGCAACCTCTGCCTCCCAGGTTCGAGCAGTTCTCTGGCTTCAGCCTCCCAAGTATCTGGGATTACAGGCACACACCACTACACCCAGCTAATTTTTGTATTTTTAGTAGAGGCAGCATTTCACCATGTTGGCCAGGCTGTTCTTGAACTCCTGACCTCAAGTGATCTGCCCACCTTGGCCTCCCAAAGTGCTGGGATTACAGGCATGAGCCACCGCACCCGGCTATTTTTTTTTTTTTTTTTTGAGACGAGTCTCGCTCTGTCGCCCAGGCTGAGTTGCAGTGGCCGGATCTCAGCTCACTGCAAGCTCGCTCCCGGGGTTCCACCATTCTCCTGCCCTCAGCCCCCGAGTAGCTGGACTAAACGGCGGCCAACCACCTCGCCCGGCTGGTTTTTTTATTTTTTAGTTTAGAGATGGGTTTCACCATGTTAGCCAGGATGGTCTCGATCTCCTGACCTTGTGATCCGCCCGTCCTTGCCTCCCAAAGGCTGGAGTACAGGCGTTGCCACCGCGGGCCGGCATTTTTTTTTTAAGCAATCGGACTTTCAGGAAACTAATAGAGTGAGAAGTCCACTCCTTATGTGAATCTGCTCCCATGACCCAAATACCTCACACCAGGTCACCACCTCCACATGAGGTCACATTTCAGCATGAAATTGGAAGGAGAGTAATGCTCAAACGTGTATTCAATACTAAAAACTGCATATAAGAATGTTACTGTTTTGTTAATCAGCTATTAAGGGGAAGGGAAACTATGCTGTAACTCATCAAAATCCATTTATGTTCCCCCCCCCCCCCCCCCCCCCCCCCCCCCCCCCCCGCCCCCCCCCGTTTGTTTATGTAGAAAACCACTTTCTTTTTTTTTTTTTTTTTTTTTTTTGGCAGAGTCTCCACTGCTGGAGTGCAGTGGCCGGATCTCAGCTCACTGCAAGCTCCGCCTCCCGGGTTCCCGCCATTCTCCCGCCTCAGCCTCCGAGTAGCTGGGACTACAGGCGCCCGCCACCGCGCCCGGCTAGTTTTTTGTATTTTTAGTAGAGACGGGGTTTCACCGTGTTAGCCAGAATGGTCTCGATCTCCTGACCTCGTGATCCGCCCGTCTCGGCCTCCCAAAGTGCTGGGATTACAGGCTTGAGCCACCGCGCCCGGCCTAGAAAACCACTTTCTAACTTAAGTGCACTTTCTCTGATATTGGTAGCAGTGTAAGTTCAGACTTAGTAATAAAAGAAAATAACTAATAAGCCATTAATGATGGGGTTGTCATTTTTCGTAGAAGTCATATGATAGACATACTATGTAAAATTAAGTCAGTCAGTGTAGAAAAACCTTCAGATGCCAAATTTTAATCTGAACAAAATAATTCCTACTGGAGTAAAACCACGTGAATGCAGTGCGTGTGAAAAATTCTTCGTACGTCATTCATCCCTTCATAGACACATCATCTCTCACTCTGGAA
Organism: Rhinopithecus bieti; assembly: GCF_001698545.2. Lineage (NCBI taxonomy): Eukaryota > Metazoa > Chordata > Mammalia > Primates > Cercopithecidae > Rhinopithecus > Rhinopithecus bieti. The sequence goes on from NW_016811748.1 coordinate 808,254, forward strand.
ACAACCCGTATGGGTGTGAGGAATGCAGAAAGAAGCAATATACATGTAAACAATGTCAGAAAACTTCCCTTTCTGTCACAAGGGTTCAAAGAGACACAGTAATGCACACTGGAAATGGACATTATAGTTGTACAATATGTGAGAAAGTTTTTAATATTCCCAGTTCATTTCAGATGCATCAGAGAAATCACACTGGAGAGAAACCCTATGAATGTATGGAATGTGGGAAAGCCTTAGGTTTTTCCCGTTCTCTTAATAGACATAAAAGGATTCACACGGGAGAAAAACGCTATGAATGTAAGCAGTGTGGGAAAGCCTTCAGTCGTTCCAGTCACCTTCGAGACCATGAGAGGACTCACACTGGAGAGAAACCCTATGAATGTCAGCACTGTGGGAAAGCCTTCCGTTATTCCAATTGCCTTCACTACCATGAGAGAACTCACACTGGAGAGAAACCTTACGTGTGCCTGGAATGTGGCAAAGCGTTCAGTTGTCTCAGTTCCTTGCAAGGACATATCAAGGCTCATGCTGGTGAAGAACCCTATCCGTGTAAGCAGTGTGGGAAAGCCTTCAGATACGCCAGTTCCCTTCAGAAACATGAGAAAACTCATATTGCACAGAAGCCCTATGTGTGTCACAGTTGTGGTAAAGGCTTCAGATGTTCCAGTTCCCTTCGTGACCATGAAAGGACTCATACTGGAGAGAAACCCTATGAATGTCAGAAATGTGGTAAAGCCTTTAGTCGTGCTAGTACTCTTTGGAAGCATAAAAAAAGTCATACGGGAGAAAAGCCCTATAAATGTAAAAAAATATAAAGGCTTTAATCACTACAGTTTTTGTCAAAAACATGAACGATCACATACTTGAGAGAAACTCTGAATGTAAAGTGTACGAAAGTACTTAATTTCCCCAGATTTCTTCAAATACATGAAAGGAACCAAACTGGAGCTAAACCCTGTGACTATAAGCAATAATGTAAAGCATTCAATTTTCCATTTCTTTTTGAAAACTTGAAAGGACTCACTGAAGAAAATCCGTATGAATGTATAAAATGTGGTAAGGCCTGCAGTTGTTCCAGTGGTATCTGATGGTATAAAATAACTCATTCTAGAGAAAAACTTTATGAATGTATTGAATGTGGGAATGCCTTCATTTATCCTATAACTCACTCAGAGACACATGGTAACACATACTGCAGTTTGACCTTACAAAGAAAAGAATGCCCACCAGATTGAAACCCTGGTAGTTTGGGAAATACAGAAAATTCTGAATTTTAACAATTACTTTAAAAGTCGTGTGAAAACTCCCACTGGAAATAAATCCTGTAAATGTAAGTATTACGCAAAACCTTATGTAAAATAATTATAGTACAGTTCTCAAGAAAATTCACTATGTGAATGAGATGTTTTAGGAGCTATGAATAAATTGAATGTATCAGTTGCTAATTTTTAAAGAGAGTCTCTAGAATATAGATTTTCACTTCTTTTGAAAAAAAAAAAAAACATTGAGGGCAAGACTTCTTTTTTTTTTTTTTTATTTTTTTGAGGATGAAGTCTCACTGATCGCCCAAGGCTGGAGTGCAGTGGCACAATCTCGTACTCAAGGCAAAGCTCCACCTATCAGGTATCACACATATCTCCTGCACTCAAGACCTCCTGATAAGCTGGGATACAAGGCAGCCGCCACCAACAGCTGGCTAATTATTTTGTATCTTTAAGTAGAGACGGGGTCCACCGTGTTAGCCAGGATGGTCTTGATCTCCTGGACTCGTGATCCACCACGCCTCGGCCTCCAAAGTGCTGGGATTACAGGCGTGAGCCACTGCGCCCGGCTGAGGCAGACTTCTGTAAGTAATCTTCAAGCAGTTTAAGTACAAGTTAATGTGTTCTTCTTTTTAAGCTGGTAAAAATTTCCTTTTTCTACCCATTTAGTAATTGTTGGTTAAATGGTGTTAAATTGAAATGTTATCTTTTCCGTTTTATCTTGCATAGCCATTTAAAAAAATATGTTTTAATATTTAAATATAAAATATTTTAAAAATATTTTTAAAAAATTTTTGTGGGTTACATAGTAGATGTGTGAAATGTGTAACATGTATGTAGGTTTAACTTCTGTATAGTTAATTATTTTGTTATTAATTGATAAATGAGTCTATTTTCTTTGCTAATAGAGTTGCTGTCCATTTGTAAGTATGTAAAGTTTATTATAGAGTATATTCTCACGTGAATTATTATTTTCATCTGTTGTTCTTTACATTGTCATTATTTTTGGCTATTTGCACCGGTCACATTGGTTTAAGGAGAGAGACCTGTGATCGAACAGTGTCTTGTGTCTCATCTGAGAAAGAAAGCATCCAGTCTTACCATCATGTATGATGTTAGCTGAGGATTTTTAAAATAAATTCCTTAAAGTAGATTGAGAAAGTTTCCTGCTGTCCATTATTATTGAATATTTCATTGTCAAGTATTGTTGAAGTTTTCTCATGGTTTTGTGCATCTATTGGAATGATCTTGTGGTTTCTGAAATTTATTCTGTTAACATGGTGTATTACATTAATTGACTTTCTAAAGTAAGAGATTGGGTCTAACTTTGTCACCCAGGCTGGTCTCAAACTCCTAGGTTCAAGTGATTCTCCTGCCTTGCCCTCTCAAAGTGTTGGGATTACAGATGTGAGCCACTGTGCCCAGCCAAATTGACTTTTACATGCAAAAACAACATTGCTTTTTTGGGGGATTAAATCTCTCTTGGTAATGAAGTATAAGTCGTTTTATGTGTTGGTAAATTCAGTTTTGTAGTATCTTTTGAGACTTTTTGCATCTATATTGAATGAAATTTGGGTACCGTAGCGTAGTTGATAGTGGTGTATACTATATAGTATACTGTATAGTACTATATAGTATTATTTCGTATATATGTAGTTTGTTCATTCTCACGCTGCTATGAAGAAATTCCTGAGACTGGGCAATTTACAAAGGAAAGAAGTTTAATTGACTCACAGTTCAGCATGGTAGGGAGCCCTCAGGAAACTTACAATCCTGGCAGAAGGTGAAGGGGAAGCAAGGCACCTTCACAAATTCACAAGGTGGCAGGAAGGAGAAGTACAAGCAGAGAAAATGCCGGATGCTTATAAAACCATCAGATCTCATGAGACTCACTCATGATGAGAACAGCATGGGGGAAACCATCCCCATGATTCAGTTACCTCCACCTGGTCGTGCCCTTGACATGTGGGGATTATTACATGTCAAGGTGAGATTTGGGTGGGGACACGGAGCCAAACTATATCTGTGTGTGTGTCACACATGTGCGTGTACAAGGAGACATCCACTCTGGGGAGAATTACGTATCTCAGACAGTTGCCTGACAAGTGATTGTTGTGTAGGAAAACTTAGTGACCTTGTGTTTTCTGTGCTGCTTTTTCTCTTGCTGCTGTTATGTGCACTCTTCTGATGAGGTGCATATCCATAGTTTCTCATGGTTTAGGTGCAGATGAGCAAAGAGAAGGGAAATAATCATTTTATATTATCCCCTCCCAAAGTATGGGAGAGTACCCCTCCCAATAGTAAACTCCTAGCCAAAGTGTGGGCTTTCCTTAGCATTGCTGCTCACCAGCATTCTCCTGTGACCACAAGGCTTGATGAACTTAGACAAAATGACCTTCTTATGGACGCTAACTTCAGCAAGATATAGTAGACCTCACTGGAGGCTTAGGTGATCTTCTCCACTGTGGGTTGCCAGGCTTCTGAACTCTTTCCCTTAACCACACAGATGGTCTACACTGTCTGTTACCAGGTAGCGATAGTACCTGAAACCTGTAACTTTACATGAGTAGAAATCCAAGATGTTATAAGGCAATTGTTATAGCGAGAAAGGAGAAGGCTAGTTATGTGATGTGCTCACATCCAAAAATCTAATAGCAGATGACTCACCAATCATAATAGAGCATGTCAGTTAAAGGCACTCCGTGACTTCAGTCCAGACAGGATCAAGTCCCCACTCTACTCCTGTCCAGTGTCTGAATTTAGACAAATCACTTACGCTCTCCATGTTTAAGTTCTCATCCTGATAATGGCAGCACCTACCTCATAGATTTGTGAAGAATAGAAAGTTACTACATGGCTGCTCATCATAACAGTGATGAATACATTGCAGCAACACTTTAAATGGTGTACAACAAGTAATGTGTGAATTTACTAGGGTACCCACATCCTTGCCAACACATGGTATTTTCTTTTTCTTCTTCTTCTTTTTTTTTTTTTTTGAGATGGAGCCTCGCTCTGTCGCCCAGGCTGGAGTGCAGTGGTGCCATCCTGGCTCACTGCAAGCTCTGCCTCCCGGGTTTACGCCATTCTCCTGCCTCAGCCTCCCGAGTAGCTGGGACTACAGGCGCCCACCACCGCACCCGGCTAATTTTTTGTATTTTTAGTAGAGACGGGGTTTCACCGTGTTAGCCAGGATGGTCTCGATCTCCTGACCTCGTGATCCACCCATTGCAGCCTCCCAAAGTGCTGGGATGACAGGCATGAGCCACCGTGCCCAGCCTAACACATGGTATTTTCTGTCATTTTCATTTAGTCTTCTGGTTGCTGTGTGATGGTCTCAGGCTTTATCTACATTTCTCTGATTGCTAACAGACTTGAACATTTCAGCACACTTTTTAGTTATTGAATAACCTCTATTTTGAAGACTTATTTTGCTTATCTCCCACTATTTTAAGGGTCTCTTTTTCTTGATTTATGGTAGTTCTTTACATGAAGCTGGGTAAGAGTCCTTTCTTTGGTGTTCCTCTCAGTCTCTCTTTCTGTATTTTGATAAGCTCTTAATTTTAATAAATTGTATTTGTTATTTTCCGCAGTATATTAAATATTTTTTATTTAAGAAATATTTCTCTTATTAAGGCCACAGAGATTTTGTTTTTTAAATGAGGATGTATATTTAAAATTTTATTTTGCAATTCATTCAGAATTTAGTGTTTTTGTGGCTAGGAATTCCATTTTTTCCAGTAAACTAACAAAATATAATTTATTCTGTATTTTGATAAGTTGTTAATTGTAATAGAATGTTATTTGTTCTTTCCCCCAGCATATTAAATTTTTTTGTTTTATTTAAGAAATCTTTCTCTAATTTAAGGCCACAGAAATTTTGTTTTTGTCTTTTTAATCAGGATGTATATTTAAAATTTGATTTAGCAGTTTATTCAGAATTGAGATTTTTTTTGTGGCAGGAATTTTTTTCCAATAAGCTAACAAAATATAATTAATTCTTTTTTATTTGCTGTCACCTGTCATTGTCTCACCCAAGTTAATACCATCTCACCCTCAGAGCTGGCTTTTCGGTGAAGACGCATAATCCCGTTCCTTTCTTTGTCTTTCAGTTCTCAGCAGCCCCACAGCACCAGAGTCATTGGTTTGAAATAACTCATTGGTTTTGGCCAGAAATCTTCAGTGGGCCTTTTTTGCTCAATGGATAAATTATTTTCATATTTTATTTATTGGTATGTTTAATTTTAAAATATTAGTTGACAGATAATATTGGATATATTCAAGCTGTCTCCAAAGACACATTGTGTGGTAATTGATACAAAATCAATGTCTGCCATGACTTAAAAGTTTGTCCTCCACCTAAATTCGTGTTGAAACTTTAAACTCCAAAACAGTAATATTAAGAAGTGGGGCCTTTAGCGGGTGGTGAGGTCATAAAGGCTGTGCCCTCATCATTGAGATTAATGACTTCATCAGAGGACTTGAGGGAGTGAGTTCTGCCCTTTCTGACCTTCTGCTATCTGTGAACGTAACATTCAGGGAGTCATCTTGAAGGCAGAGAGCAAGGTCCTCACCAGAGCCAATCTGCCAATGGCTGGATTTTGCACTTCCCAGCCTATATAACTGTGAGCGATGAATTTACGTCATGTATAAACTACCTAGTCAGGTATTTTGTTAAAGCAGCAGGAATGGACTGAGACAACATCTGTTGCCACCCGTGCCGTACATTAGATTGCCAGAACTTATTCATCTTAAAACTGAAAGTTGGTACCTTTTGAGCAATGTCTCCCCATATCCCCTACCTTCCAGCCCCTGGAAACCACTATGTAGTCTGTTTCTATGAGTTCAATGTTTTTAAGCTCCATCTATAAGTAAGATCATATAACATTTGCCTTTCTGTATCTGACTTATTTGACTTAACATTCTCCAGCTTCATCCATATTTTCACAAATGACAAGACTTTATTCTTTCTTATGGCTGAATAATATTTCATTGTGTGTGTGTATATGTACATCTCACAATTTCTTTATCCATTCACCTATTAATGGGCATTTAGGTTGTTTCCATGTCTTTGACGATTGTGAAAAATGCTGCAATAAACCTGTGATTGCAGAAGTCTCTCTGAGATACTGACTTTATTTCCCTTGGATGTAATACCCAGACGTGGGCTTGCTGGATAATATGGTAGTTCTATTTTAGTATTGTGATGAGCTGCCTTACTGTTTTTTATAATAGCTGTATCAATGTTCTCATATATGTAAGGGAATGTTGCTCCCTTTTGGGAGACAATTCTTCGTGGATCTCTCACTTCATTTTCCCGCATCTTGTGTAAGCGTTTCTTCCGGGCTGTCTTTTTCAGGATTTTTTTAAATGAAAGAAACAGGCTTGAAGGATGTGTCTCGTCAGGTCTGGAAATAAATACCTGGACAACTGCATAAAGATTATGCCTTTCTCTGAGGCACTGGTTGGCAGGTTTTCTTTGAAACACATGTTAAAGCACTGGGATTTCTTAACCTTGAGATTCCTCAGCTGTGATCAAAATCTAAGGCGCAGAAAGTATCCAGTTGGGTCTCTTTGTATCATCCCTGTCACTTGGAGTGGAATGGGGAACAAAGGCAAATATGGAGCTCTTGCTTTCGTTAGTGTGGTGAGTCATCAAATATTTTCGTCAGGCCCAGGAATCTCATGCCTTCTTCTAATATCCATGAAGTTGACAGTCTTAATTTTTTGGCTTGCAAATAGAAAAAAAAATCCAAGAATGTTCACATTTTTGACAGCTTGGGTGATGATGAGATTGATTCTGAGAGATGTATAACCTTGTAAGTTTGTTTAAGAGGAACGTAGAAAGATTCTTCCCAGACCTGGCCAGGGCGTATGAGAAGGCTTCCTGGAACAAGCAGCAAATTCTCTCACCCAAATGAGAGTGAAGTGAGAGTAAGATCCCTCCATTCTCCAACCTGTTAGCGAGGCTGTTGTGTGAGAGGGAGAATTGAAAGGAGCAGTCTAAATGTGCCTCATATGTTCATTCTCCTAGCCAAAGTAGGAAACAATGAGGAGTCCCCGAAGCTGATAGAGGACTTAGGATAAATAGAAAATATTGTAAGTTCTTGTGGTTTTGCTGAAAGCAGTCAACAGGCTGCTAGCAACTAAAAGAAAATGTGGGTGTTGGTACCTTGCTTATAAGCAGAGAGTCTCTCTATGTACTTGCTGATACCAAAACTCCACTGACAGGGCTTGGGCAGGGTTCATCATGAAGGCAGAAATGCCACAGAACAATGGAGGTGGGGCCTGTGGGGCTAACTCAATGTTCTCTGTGTTTCTACACCAAACTTTACAGTTAGAATTGTGTTACCTGTGTTTGTGCTTCCCTGTCCCCTGAGTGCCGGAGGGGATTATTCCAGCCTGCGTGAGAGACAGGTGGAAGAGTGTGGGAGAGACAGACTTCTCCATTTGCCACAGAGGGCAGGTCAGTCTTTATCATGAGAACCTTTACACTCTGATGTCCAAAATGTTCACCCTGCATGAGCTGTTAGCTGCAAAGACAGAGGTTTCTGTCTCAGTGCTCCTGTCTGGAATGGTAATATCTCTCTGCTAGTAGATGTAGCTGATAATTGAAACTGTGCTTCAAAAAGTTAAAGAAGCAGCCAGGTGCAGTGGCTCACGCCTGTAATCTCAGCACTTTGGGAGGCCGAGCCACATGGATCATGAAGTCAGGAGTTCGAGACCAGCCTGGCCAACATAGTGAAACCCCATCTCTAATAAAAACACAAAAATTAGCCAGGCGTGGTGGCGCGTGCCTGTAATCCCAGCTATTCTGGAGGCTGAGGCAGGAGAATGGCTTGAACCCAGGAGGCGGAGGCTGCAGTGGGCCGAGATCAGGACACTGGACTCCAGCCTGGGCAACAGAGCAAGACTCTGTCTCAAAAAAAAAAAAAAAAAAAGTTAAGCCAATGACTAACAGAAATCCTTGAGTTTACAGGATGGCAAATTAAAACAAAACAAAATAAAACACACACACACACACAACTTCCTAAAACACTGAAATTCCCTCCACTTATGAGATAAAGTAACTGGCTGAAATTGGTTTGAACAAATATAACCAATGGGACTCTGCACAGAATGAGCTTGCTGACATCATAGCCTGAATTTCTACCACGTTTCCTACTAACTCCCCCAAAATTTGCACATATGACCCATGAGCAAGAATGAAGAAGTGGGCATGCCCATGGGTGTTCCAGACCTCCCGTTACCATCTGCTAGTCACCTCCTAAGCTCAGAAGCTACCCCCGTAGCTTCTCTAGTAGAAATTCTGCCTGGATGCCAACAGAGGGAGACAGATTCGAGCTTGGGACTCCTGTCTCTTTGGGAGCAAACTTTCAATATAAAGCTTTTCTCAAAAACAAAAAACCAATGACAACTGAATGTATTGGCCCCTAGCATATTGGGTAGTAAGCCCTGTTTTCTCAATAACAAGAAGACCTGAAAAAAATCCAGAGTTCCGCTTTCCAAATAAGGTTTAGTGAAGCTAAGTGGGCATATTCATTGCTCAATTCTTCCAACCGTCAAGAAAAACGTGATCACTTTGCCATTTGGAGCCTTTGACAAAAAGAGCCTGCACCTAGGCCGGGCGCGGTGGCTCATGCCTATAATCCCAGCACTTTGGGAGGCTGAGGCGGGTGAATCACCTGAAGTCAGGAGTTTGAGTTGGCCAACATGGTGAAACCCTGTCTCTACTAAAAATACAAAAATTATCCAAGCATGGTGGCAGGCATCTGTAATCCCAGCTACTCAGGAGGCTGAAGCAGGAGAATCGCTTAATCGCTTGAACCCAGGAGGCAGAGGTTGCACTAAGCCGAGAATGCACCTCTGCCCTCCAGCCTGGGCGACAAGAGTGAAACTCCGTCTCAAAAAAGAAAAAAAAAAAAAAACCAGAAGTTTTTAATAAGAGCCTGTTCTCTGAAGAGACTGACTATTACCAGGCTGTGGATTGAGTCTGAATCCATCTCTAATGCTGAGGGCATCACCGCGGCCAGACTTGTAGTTCTTGGTGAAAGGTGATCTTTCTAGCTCACAATATGTGGGGCCCCCGACTGTTCTCAACAGAATGACTTCACCGACCTTTTGACTCACTTCAGAAGGTATTGTTAATACCTCATCACTGCTCACACCGTCAGCATAAAAACTGACTCCAGACACACCGTGTGTCCCTCAAAACTAATCTCTGTCACCTTTTCAAATTTCAGAACCATTTGCACTGACAACGTTGTGTCTTTTATCATCAAATCTACTAGAAATTGGCTGACTGGTTTTACCAAAATCTTTTCCTTCTCCTGATCCATATGTTACAATTTGTTGATTGAATGTAATTCTTTCTAAAAAGGAATAATCTCTTTCTGACTGTCTCCAGGATAAGAATGAAATGGTTGAGGGCTGTAGAGATCTGTTTCCCAAATTTGAGATTCCACGCTGACTACTTGAAAAGATACATCTTACTGGCCCGGCGTGGTGGCTCATGCCCATAATCCCAGCACTTTGGGAGGCCGAGGCGGGTGGATCACAAGGTCAGGAGTTCGAGGCCAGACTGGCCAATATGGTGAAACCCCGTCTCTACTAAAAATACAAAAATTAGTCAGGCATGGTGGTGGATGCCTGTAGTCCCAGCTACTCAGGAGGTTGAGGCAGGAGAATTGCTTAAACCTGGGAGGCAAAGGTTGCAGTGAGCTGAGATCAGGCCACTGCACTCCAGCCTAGGAGACAGAGTGAAGAAAAGAAAGAAAAGAGATGAGAGAGGAAAGAGAAAAAGAAGGAAGGAAGGGAGGGAGG
>NW_016811748.1:818731-829437 GCF_001698545.2 Rhinopithecus bieti
AGGGAGGGGAGGGGAGGGGAGGGGAAAGGAAAGGGACGGGAAGGGAAGGGAAGGGAAGGGGAAAGGAGAGGAGGGGAGGGGAGTGGAGAGGAGGGGAGGGAAGGGGAGGAGAATACATCTTCCTTTCCCCTAAATGCAACCCTAGCTTAGTTTGTACTAGACTAGGGTTTAGAGCTAGTCTTTTGCAGCCTTTCATAGAGTTCCATCCAATTGACCCACCTCAAACGTGGAATATAGAGCTACACAGCCCTCAGTCCTCCTTGGGTTAGGATTCAGCTTGACAGGAGCTCTGTAACAAGCTTTTAGCTGACTTCCACATCACTCTAACTAAACGCTAGCTTTCCCCTAACTGCTCCAAGCCTAGTTTGTAGTAGGCTGAGCGGCAGCCTAGCCCAAAGTGGGATTATGATACTCCAACTTAGTTGTGGTTGAGTTTTATGTGAACATTTTTGTCCCTATTTCATCTGGCTTTTCTAGATAAAATGTCTAGGAGAAGGTAGGAAGTGACCAGAATCAAGGTAAAATTCTTGGTGCTGGAATGAGATACACTAATTTTGTGGGTATAGTTGGGGAGGGATAGCTACCCAAAACCTGCAGAGTACACAACTCAGACCTCAGGAGATACGGAGAATGGAGGGCATTAATAACTTTTTGTCTTTCTGAATCACCCTTAGTGAGGGCCAAAGAAAAATCTGGAAATCATCTTAGGAAAGGACAGGGTTAGTATTGGAGCAGATGGTAGGGCAGGCGCTGTGGGTTCATATCCTTTTGGTCTCTCCACATCACCCTTCAGGGTCCTTTGGGACTGTTCCGTCTCTCTGTGATGTGGATGTGGAGTTTTGTTGAGCATGCATGCTCACTGCCTCACTGAGGCTACAGGTGTAGATGATAGGGAACTATTACTTTTTTTTCTGAGAGATTTAGTGTATCATGGCCGAGCTTAAGCTGGATCTATGGAGCATTGATCCCATTGTCTACTTCTGTGAGCTAGAGCTCCTCCATCTAGTTTCTACCATCTAGAGACGAATCTTGTCAATACTTGGGTAAACCAAAGACGTAAGTCAGGTAAGGGAACCCTAGACATAGCCCGACTCTTGCCTTGTTCCTCTTCTCACTTGAAATCTTGTTGGCTCAGAGACATCCCCTCAGATGGAGTCTCTCAGGAGTGATTAGAACATTGTATTCTAGAGAAGCTGGGGGAACAGGGCAGGGTCCCAGTTCAAAGCTTCTGTCAAAAGCTTCCAGTCTGTGTGTAGTAAGTAAATCTAGAAACGATCTTAAGCTCTGGATGGATCACTAAGAGAGGGCAGGATTTCTGTAGATCAGAATCCCAGGACACACGTTCCTGAGTCACCTTCCAGGGTCAGATTCTTGGTTAAACCTGTGTGGTGGGGCTGTAGAGCAGCGTATGCCTGGGAAAGCCTCTGATCACACATTTCCTCAGGGATTTTTTTAGGCCTGATTTCCCTTTGAATTTACTTTTACAATCCTTTTGTAATTTTATTTTTCACATCAATTGTAACTTATAAGTTGGTATTATTATACATATGTAGGCATTTGGGTGTGTTTTGAAGGCGTGTCCTGCTTCAAACTGATTTGTGGTATATTGAATTAGGCCCATTTACTGGAATTATCAACTGCTGTCCTCCAACTACACCAAGAGCTGAGGATTCTGGGGAGGTCAGGATGGAGATGAAATAGAAGAGTGGAGAAAACAGCTCTCTATACCACATGCAGATTCTTTATGGATAAAATGCATAATTACCTAAAATGTAAAATACTCAAAAAATTATCTAATCAGTGTGTAATGGAAATTACAGAGCAAAGAACAAAACAAATACCAAAATACTTTTCTTTTTTCTACATTAACATTAAATAATTTATATAATGAAATATTGTGTGATCCCAGTGTAAAATGCCAATAGAATATATGTAAAAACAAAAGACAGTATCTGTATTAGATTTAAAATCTCCTACAATACATAAGATAAATTGAGACGAGTTGATGGGTGCAGCACACCAACGTGGCACAAGTATACATATGTAACAAACCTGCACGTTATGCTCATGTACCCTAGAACTTAAAGTATAATAATTTAAAAAAAAAAATGAATTGAAATTTTTAGAGTAGAAGAAAGTTTAAAATTAGGCAAATGGGCTGGGCGTGGTGGCTCACGCCTGTAATCCCAGCACTTTGGGAGGCCGAGACGGGCGGATCACCAGGTCAGAAGATTGAGACCATCCTGGCTAACACGGTGAAACCCTGTATCTACTAAAAAATACAAAAAAAACCCAGCCAGGCAAGGTGGCGGCGCCTGTAGTCCCAGCTGCTCGGGAGGCTGAGGCAGGAGAATGGTGTAAACCCGGGAGGCAGAGCTTGCAGTGAGCTGAGATCTGGCCACTGCACTCCAGCCTGGGCGACAGAGCGAGACTCCGTCTCAACAACAACAACAAAAGAAAAGAATAGGATCAATAAGCATTTAATATACCTTGTCTTAGATTCTATGTAAGAAAATGAAAAGTAAATAACAATGGCATGGCGATTTCATCAAACTGAACAAATAGAAGCATTTCTGCAGAGAGAATATGCTATTAAAGGTTGGTGAATATCAGGCTTCTGAGGACTCGGCCTGGGAGAGTGAAGAGCCACAGCCTTTTCTGAGTTCCAGTAGGGAGGATATAAATATAGATTCATTTTGCTACTCTTTTAATATACAAATGATTACACCCTAATGTATTTTCTGATTTACAGAAATGCGTGACTGTCATAAGACGTGAGATGTCTTATATGAAATACAAAATGTGTCAGTAATCAGCCCTAAAGAAAATGGGGTTTACCATTTTCAGTGTATTGTTCAAGTTCCTTTTCTACAACCACCGCAGGTTCTGTTATTAACATGGTGTGTCTGAAGTTGTCACTGCTGGTCATCCGGAAGAATCTGAGAAGCAGCAATTCTTTGTTTTCACTCCCAGACCTGTTTTCTTTGCTGAATAGGGTCAGGAGACCCCCAGGTCAAGCTTCTTCTCATCTGTAGATAGGCTGAGTTACCTTCGGTCCAAAAAAGGGCTGGGCCTGTCTTTCTCCCAGAAGGAGCTCTGCACTTCTCCAGCCAGGGCTGGACCCTGGGACAAGTCAGTGTGGCTGAGATTCCCAGCCCTCAGCAGGGAACACAGGCCACCTGGGAGTCCATGGTGTAGAAGATCTGTACTGCAGCACAGAGGCCCCCAGAGCTGGCAAGCTAAGAGAGCTGCTCCCAGGTCAGCAGAGAATGGACCTACTGTGCTTGTGTCTGAGCTAGGTCTTGATAAGTGGCCTCAGACTTAGCATAGAGGTCATCAGGCTTTTCAGAAGTGGCAGCAGGTGATCTCCTGGGGACTGAGATATGGGCTGCTTGCTGCACCCAGTGCAGACCCTTGGGCATCCACTATGGCAGGCATCGCAGGTCTTCTCAGTTTTCCTGCTGTAGGGCCCCCAGCTCATGAACACAGAACAGTCACCTCTCCCATGGCTGAGCATACCCACCAGTAGTGGCCTGGAGTTTCCCCATGGAGAGGCTCCGACAGGCATATGGAAGCCCCTCTGCCACTGCCACAGTAATGGTTCTATCCCTGCTGCCTTTGGTCTGGGGAAGAAACAAAGAACCTGAGAGCTACACCCAAGCTTGCAGCACACCACCACAGCCACCATACCGAGAGGAGACTAGTCTTTTCTCCCTGTGAGCCTTCATCCCATTGCTCCCCAACAAGTGGAACCCCAAGCTTATGCCAGCAGTGCAGCTGCCCCACCCACCAGCTGAACACCGCCAGTAACTGTGGTTCTGTATTTCTTGGAGGCGGAGCCCCCAGGAGCAACCAAAAGCCTTTCTACCACTGCAGTGGAACTGCCCTTGCTATCCTCAGACAAATGAATGAACAAATACCTTAAGTGCCTTATCCACACCTACAACAAACTGCAGTTGACCCAAGGAGAGAAGGCCAGTTCATCTCCCACGGGTTCCACCCACACCCCTGCTTGTCACCAGACAGGAAACCCTGGGCTTGGGCCCACAGCACAGACCCTCCATCCTGGGCTGATTGCACTTAGCAATTGCTAACTGCCACCTCTGGGGTGGAGCCCCCAGGAGACAAGCAAAGGACCTTTGGCCACAACCACTATTAAGGCCCCTTCCTCTGCTGCCTCCAAGCCAGAGGAGGAACATAAACCCTGAGAGTGCCCCAGAGCTGTGGTGGGCAGCCCAAGGGTGCCAAGCTGCAATTTATAGCCAGCATTCAAGTGGGAGAGAAGCCTGCACTTTCAGAACATCGAGAGGAGCATGACTGCAACTGTCAGAAAATATAGGGGAGCCACATGACCAAGCAAGAGCCTACCAACTAACCAGTATGCCTAAGCACCACCTACTGGATCACATCCCAAAGTTCCAACACCAAAAACACCTTGCTGTCATTCCCCTCTGTGAGACCAAAGACAAGTGAGCTACAAATGAAGATGCTGCACAAAGCCTCGGCTCTGTGAAAACATCAAGAAAAAAAAGTGTACTGACTGTACTCAATCTACACTGCAGTTACAGGAACACCCACGTGCAGAGATGAAACAGAACCATTGAAAGAACTCCAGTAACTCAAATGGCCAGAGTGTTACATGTCCTCCAAATGACCACACAATTTTTTCAACAGGGGTTCTTACTCAGGCTGAGCTAGCTGGAAGGACTGAAATGGAATTCAGAATATGGATAGGAATGAAGATCGTCAACATTCAGGAGAATGCAAAACCCGATCCAAAAAAACTAAGAACTGCAGGAGCTGAAAGACAAGATAACTGATATAAAAAAGAATCTAATGGTTCTGACAGAGCAGAAAAACACACTACAAGAATTTCATAATGCAATCACAAGTATTAACAGCAGAATAGACCAAGTGGAGGAAAGACTCTCAGAACATGAAGACTGGCTCTCTGAAATAAGACAGACAAAAATTAAAAAGAATAAAAAACAAACAAAACATCTGAGAGATACGGTATTTTGTAAAGTGGCCAAATCTATGAATTATTGGCATCCCAGAAAGGGATGGAAAGAAGGCAAACAAGTTGGAAAATGTTTTAGTATATCATCCATGAAAACTTCCCCAACCTTGGTAGAGAGGCCAACAGTCACATTCAGGGAAACCAGAGAACCCCTGTAAGATTCTATGCAAGAAAATCATCTCCAAGACACATAATAATCAGATTTTCCTGGTCAAAATGAAAGAAAGACTATTAAAGGCAGCTAGACAGGGCAGGTCACCTACAAAGGTCACCCCATCAGGCTAACAGCAGACCTCTCAGCTGAAACCGTACAAGCCAGAAAAGACTGGGGGCCTATATTAACGTTCTTAAAGAAAAAACTCTTCAACCAAGAATTTCCTACCCAGCCAAACTAAGCTTCCTAAGTGAAGGAGAAATAAGATCCTTTTCAGACAAGCAAATGCTGAGGGAGTTCATTACCACCAGACCTATCTTACGAGAGATCTTGAAAGGAGCACTAAATATAGAAAGAAAAGTCTGCTACCAGCCAATACAAAAACACACTTAAATACACAGATCAGTGACACTATAAAGAAACCACACAAACAAGCCAGCATAATAACCACCTAACAACACGACAGGATCAAATCCGCACATATCAGTACTAACCTTGAATGTAAACAGGCTACATGCCCCACTTGAAAGGCACACAATGGCAAGCTGCATAAGAAAGCAAGACCTGATGGTGTGTTGTCTTCAAGAGACCCGTGCAGTGACCTAGGCTCACAATAAAGGGGTGGAGAAAAATCAACCAAGCAAATGGAAAACAGAAAAGCAGGGGTTACAATCCTAGTTTCTGACAAAACAGATTTAAACCAACAAAGATTTAAAATGACAAGGGTATTACATAGTGGTGTGAACCATGAAAACTTGAGATGAGTCTCAGTTAATTTAGAAAGTTTATTTTGCCAAGGTTGAGGAGACTCATCCATGACACAGTCTCAGGAGGTCCTGGCAACATGTGCCCAAGGTGGTCAGAGCACAGCTTGGTTTTATACATTTTAGGGAGACATGAGACATCAATTAACATATGTAAGATGAACATTGGTTCAGTCCAGAAAGGCAGGACAACTCAAAGCAAAAGCAGGACAACTTGAAGGGAGGGAGCTTCCAGGTCATAGGTAGGTAAGAGACAAATGGTTGCATTCTTTTGAGTTTCTGACTAGCCTCTCCAAAAGGAGGCAATCAGATATGCATTTATCTCAGTGAGCAGAGGGGTAACTTTGAATAGAATGGAAGGCAGGTTTGCCCTAAGCAGTTCCCAGCTTGACACTTCCTGTTATTTCTTACTGTCAATCATGTTCACACTGAGCCTTAAACAATTTGCCAATTACACTTTTCAGTTTTCCTATAGATGTACTGGTTCATGAAGATGTTGTGCTCATGAGTTTCTACTCTAGTAAGTTTTGGGTCTATGTATGTACCTTTCTTTCTCTGCACTC
The DNA here is from genome assembly GCF_001698545.2 of Rhinopithecus bieti. Lineage (NCBI taxonomy): Eukaryota > Metazoa > Chordata > Mammalia > Primates > Cercopithecidae > Rhinopithecus > Rhinopithecus bieti. Next base: position 825,233 of record NW_016811748.1, read on the forward strand.
TTGGGGCAAGGATTTGCCATATGATTGATCAGAGAATTGTTCATTTTAAATCAGAACAGAATTTTTATTTTTTCTTTTATTTCTTCTAAAAAAAAAAAAACAGAAACAGGATACATGTATAGAACACGTGGGTTTGTTACATGGGTATACGTGTGCCTTGGTGGTTTGCTGCACCTATTGACCTGTCCTCTAAGTTACCTCCCCTCACCCCCCAACCTCCAACAGCCCCTGGTGTGTGTTGTTCCCCCCCGTTTCCATGTGTTCTCAATGTTCAGCTCTCACTTATGAGTGAGAACATGTGGTGTTTGGTTTTCTGTTCCTGTGTTTGCTGAGGATGATGGCTTCCAGATTCATCCATGTCCCTACAAAGGACATGATCTCATTCCTTTTTATGTCTACATAGTGTTCTATATATGTCTACATAGTGTTCTATATATGTCTACATAGTATTTTTAATATATATATGTGTGTGTGTGTATATATGTGTGTGTGTATATGTATATCACATTTTCTTTATCCAGTCTATCATTGATGGGCATTTGGGTTGGTTCCACATCTTTGCTGTTGTAAGTAGTGTTGCAATAAACATACGTGTGCATGTGTCTTTATAGTAGAATGATTTATATTCCTTTGGGTATATATGCAATAATGGGATTGCTGGGTCAAGTGGTATTTCTGGTTCTAGATCCTTGAAGAATCGCCACACTGTCTTCCACAATGGTTGAATGAATTTACATTCCCACCAACAATGTAAAAGTGTTCCTATTTCCCCACAGCCTCACCAGCATCTATTGTTTCCTGACTTTTTAATAATCGCCGTTCTGACTGGCATGAGATGGTATCTCATTGTTTTGATTTGCATTTCTCTGATGATCAGTGATGTTGAGTTTTTGTTCATGTGTCTGTTAGATGCATAAATGTCTTCTTTTGAGAAGGGTCTATTCATATCCCTTGCCCACTTGTTGATGAGTTACTTGTTTTTTCTTGTAAATATGTTTAAGTTCCTCGTAAATTCTGGATATTAGACCTTTGTCAGATGGATAGATTCCAAAAATTTTCTCCCATTCTGTAGGTTGCCTGTTCACTCTGAGAACAGTTTCTTTTGCTGTGCATAAGCTCTTTAGTTTAATTAGATCCCATTTGTCAGTTTTTGCTTTTGTTGCAATTGCTGTTGGCATTTTTGCCCTAAAGTTGTTGCCCACGCCTATGTCCTGAGTGATATTCCCTAGGTTTTCTTTTTCTTTTTTCTTTTTTTTTTTTTGTATTTTTAGTAGAGACAGGGTTTCACTATGTTGGCCAGGCTGATCTCGAATGCCTGACCTCGTGATCCACCCACCTTGACCTCCGAGACTGCTGGGATTACAGGCAGGAGCCACTGTGCCTGGCCTCCCTAGGTTTTCTTCTAGGGTTTTTATGGTTTTGGATTTTACATTTAAATCTTCAACCAACCCATCTTGAGTTAATTTTGGTATAAGGTTTAAGGAAGGGGTCCAGTTTCAGTTTTCTGCATATGGCTGGCTAGTTTTCCTAGCACCATTTACTGAATCAGAGATCCTTTCTTCATTGCTTGTTTTTGTCAGGTTTGTCGAGGATCAGATGGTTTTAGATGTGTGGTGGTATTTCTGAGGTCTCTGTTCTGCTCCACTGGTCTATATGTCTGTTTTGGTACAAGTACCATGCTATTTTGGCTGCTGTAGCCTTGTAGTATGTTTGAAGTCAGGTAGCATGATGCCTCCAGCTTTGTTCTTTTTGCTTGGGATTGTCTTGGCTATATGGGGTCTTCTTTGATTCCATATACTTTTTTTTTTTTTTTTTTGAGATGGGTCTGACTCTGTTGCCCAGGCTGGAGTGTGGTGGCGTGATCTCGGCTCACTGCAACTTCCACGTCCCGGGAGCAAGCAATTCTCTTGCCTCAGCCTCCCCAGTAGCAAGGATTACAGGTGCACGCCACCATGCCTGGCTGATTTTTGTATTTTTAGTAGAGATGTGGGGTTTCACCATGTTGGCCTGGCTAGTCTCAAACTCCTGACCTCAAGTGATCTACCTGCCTTGGCCTCCGAAAGTGCTGGGATTACAAGCATGAGCCACTGTGCCCGGCCGATTCCACAGGAAATTTTAAATAGTTTTTGCTAATTCTGTGAAGAATGTCCATGGTAGTTTGATGGGAATAGCACTGAATCTATAAATTACTTTGGGCAGTGTAGCCATTTTCATGATACTGATTCTTCCTGTCCATGAGGATAGAATGTTTTTCCATTTGTGTCCTGTCTTATTTCCTTGAGCAGTGGTTTGTAGTTCTCCTTGAAGAGGTCCTTCACATCCCTTGTTAGCTGTATTCCTAGGTATTTTATTCTCTTTGTAGTGATTGTGAATGGGAGTTCATTCATGATTTGACTCTCTGCTTGCCTATTGTTGGTGTAACAGAATGCTTGTGATTTTTGCACAGTGATTTTGTATCCTGAGACTTTGCTGAAGTTGCTTATCAGTTCAAAACGTTTTTGGGCTGAGTTGATGGGATTTTCTAAGTATAAAATTATGTCATCTGCAAACAGACTTCCTCTCTTCCTATTTGAATACGCTTTATTTCTCTCTCTTGCCTGATTGTCCTGACCAGAACTTTCAATAGTATGTTTTGTTTTGTTTTTTTATTTTTTAATCATTATATTTTAAGTTCTAGGGTACATGTGCACAATGTGCAGGTTTGTTACATATGTATACATGTGCCATGTTGGTGCACTGCACCCATTAACTCGTCATTTACATTAGGTGTATCTCCTAATGCTATCCCTCCCCCCTCCCCTCATCGCACGACAGGCCCTGGTATGTGATGTTCCCCACCCTGTGTCCAAGTGTTCTTATTGTTCAATTCCCACCTATGAGTGAGAACATGCGGTGTTTGGTTTTCTGTCCTTGCGATAGTTTGCTCAGAATGATGGTTTTCAGTTTCATCCATGTCCCTACAAAAGACATGAACTCGTCCTTTTTTATGGCTGCGTAGTATTCTAAGGTGTATACATGCCACATTTTCTTAATCCAGTCTATCATTGATGGACATTTGGGTTGGTTCCAAGTCTTTGCTATTGTGAATAGTGCCATAATAAACATGCATGTGCACATGTCTTTATAGCAACATGATTTATAATCCTTTGGGTATATCTCCAATATTGGGATGGCTGGGTCAAATGTTATTTCTAGTTCTAGATCCTTGAGGAATCACCACACTATCTTCCAAAATGGTTGAACTATTTTACAGTCCCACCAACAGAGTAAAAGTGTTCCTGTTTCTCCGTATCCTCTCCAGCACCTGTTGTTTCCTGACTTCTTAATAATCGCCATTCTAACTGGTGTGAGATGGTATCTCATTGTGGTTTTGATTTGCATTTCTCTGATGGCCAGTGATGATTTTGCATTTGTGGTTTTGATTTGCATTTCTCTGATGGCCAGCATTTTTTCATGTGTCTGCTGGCTGCATAAATGTCTTCTTTTGTGAAGTGTCTGTTCATATCCTTTGCCCATTTTTTGATGGGGTTGTTTGATTCTTTCCTGTAAATTTGTTTAAGTTCTTTGTAGATTCTGGATATTAGCCCTTTGTCAGATGGGTAGATTGTAGAAATTTTCTCCCATTCTGTAGGTTGTCTGTTCACTCTGATGGTAGTTTCTTTTGCTCTGCAGAAGCTCTTTAGTTTAATTAGATCCCATTTGTCAATTTTGGCTTTTGTTGCCATTGCTTGTTGTGTTTTAGTCATGAAGTCCTTGCCTATGCCTATGTCCTGAATGGTATTGCCTAGGTTTTCTTCCAGGGTTTTATGGTTTTAGGTCTAACATTTAAGTCTTTAATCCATCTTGAATTAATTTTTGTATAAGGTGTAAGGAAGGGATCCAGTATGGCTAGCCAGTTTTCCCAGCACCATTTATTAAATAGGGAATCCTTTCCCTATTTCTTGTTTTTGTCAGGTTTGTCAAAGATCAGATGGCTGTAGATGTGTGGTATTATTTACGGGGGCTCTGTTCTGTTCCATTGGTCTATATCTCTGTTTTGGTACCAGTACCATGCTGTTTTGGTTACTGTAGCCTTGTAGTATAGTTTGAAGTCAGGTAGCGTGACGCCTCCAGCTTTGTCCTTTTGACTTAGGATTGTCTTGGCAATGCGGGCTCTTTTTTGGTTCCATATGAACTTTAAAGCAGTTTTTTCCAATTCTGTGAAC
>NW_016811748.1:831677-843296 GCF_001698545.2 Rhinopithecus bieti
GGCAAGTGAGCAAGACTCCGTCTCAAAAAAAAAAAAAAAAAGCTGAAGAAGAAAAATAAATAAAAAATAAAAAATAAAAACAAGCTTGTATGAACATCCGTGCATGAGCCCCAGTATGGACATATGCCTTCCCCCACTCCCAGGTAAATACACAGGGGTGGAAAGTCTAGATCACACGGTAGGTATGTTTAACGTTTTACATGGATCAACCATGTCCCAAAGCAGCCTCATCAGTCCGCTCCCTCACCGACAGTGTATGAGGGCTCCAAATCCCCCACACTCTTGTCAACACTTGACATGATGCGTCTTCTAAGTTAGAAATCTGATAGATACGCAGTAGTACCTCATTGTAATTTAAGCTTGTATTTCCTTAATGGATAATGATGTTGAACATCTTTTCACGTGCTTATTTGCCATCCGTATAAACTTTTAGCTTCAGGGCAACAAGTGCAGGTTTTTTACGCACATAAACATGTGTCATGGGGCTTCGATGTGCAGATTATTTCATCACCCAGGCATTAGGCCTAGTACCCATTAGTCACTTGTTCCTGATTCCCTCCATCCTCCGACCCTCCACCCTCTGAGAGGCCCCAGTGTGTGTTGCTCGCCTCTATGTTTCTATGTGTTCTCATCATTTAGCTCCCATGTATAGGTGAGATCATGTGGTATTGGGTTTTCTGTTCCTGTGTTAGTCTGCTAAGGATAATGGCCTCCAGCTCTATCCATGTCCCTGCAAAGGGCATGATCTCAACCTTTTTTATGGCTGTTTATTATTCCACGGTGTATATAAACCAATCTGTCATTGTGGGCATTTATGTGGATTCCATGTCTTCACTCTGGTGAATAGTGCTGCAGTGCACATATGCATGCATGTGTCTTTATAACAGAATGATTTATATTCCTTTGGGCATATACCAAGTAATGGAGTTGCTGGATCAAGTGGTATTTCTGGTTTTAGGTCTTTGAGGAATCACCACACTACTTTCCACAATGGTTGAACCAGTTGACACTCCACCAGCAGTGTACAAGCATTCCCTTTTCTCTGTAACTTTGCCAGCATCTGTTATTTTTTGACTTTTTAATAAGAGCCATTCTGACCGCTGTGACATGGTATCTCATGGNTGTTAGTCTGCTAAGGATAATGGCCTCCAGCTCTATCCATGTCCCTGCAAAGGGCATGATCTCAACCTTTTTTATGGCTGTTTATTATTCCACGGTGTATATAAACCAATCTGTCATTGTGGGCATTTATGTGGATTCCATGTCTTCACTCTGGTGAATAGTGCTGCAGTGCACATATGCATGCATGTGTCTTTATAACAGAATGATTTATATTCCTTTGGGCATATACCAAGTAATGGAGTTGCTGGATCAAGTGGTATTTCTGGTTTTAGGTCTTTGAGGAATCACCACACTACTTTCCACAATGGTTGAACCAGTTGACACTCCACCAGCAGTGTACAAGCATTCCCTTTTCTCTGTAACTTTGCCAGCATCTGTTATTTTTTGACTTTTTAATAAGAGCCATTCTGACCGCTGTGACATGGTATCTCATGGTGGTTTGGATTAGCATTTCTCTAATGATCAGTGATGTTGAGCTGTGGTTACACGACTCCAGTGTCCCAGTGGCTGAGCACAAAGTGTAACCCCAACTTGGATTTGATTCACTGTATGTGGGTGACCTTCCGAGGAAGCTGACTCACAGGTGGCAGGGACCTACCTCCTTCGCTTCCACTCCGCCCATTGCTCAGTCTCGTCCTGGCTCTGTGAGAGGCACTGGGAAAGGCAGAGGAGAAGTTGGCCAGTCAGATGCAGTGAGCATTTCAACCTCACATACCTCACCTGGTAGCTCTTCGGGTGAAAGTTTCCATGCTTTTTCACAGCCCATGTTCCTTCCCCAGCCTGTCTATAATGGAAAGTTAATTGTCAATTGTGGAAATAGATACAGCAAATTCAGGTATCAGGTTATGTTCACACATGATTGATGCAACTGAAATATAATAACGGATCTCATTCTGTAGTTAACAGTTTGTGTTCAATTACACCAAAAAAGACTGTTGTATACATAAGAACATAGTGTGTGTATTGTGTCTCATGTACACTGTTGAAAAGGTAGCAGCCCACGATTGATGAGATAGTCCAGTGATCTTGTGAGCTACAAGTTTGTTCTTAGGTGTTCTCCCTGACATTGTCTGTACTTAGTTATTATGTTCATGCTTATTCCTTCATGGTCCAAGTTGGCCGTCCCACCTCCAGGTATCAAACCACATTCCAAACAGCAACCAGGAGGAAACATGTAGCTGACAGGTCATGGGGAATTAGGTTGGCAGCCATTGCTTTTGAATTTAGAGAAGGCCATCCTCCCCAGGCACTTCTTTCCAAGTCTCATTGATCACAACTCAACCATGTGGCCACCAGCAGCAGAAACATCTTCCTGTAGCACCGTGGAACACATGAGAACATAATTGGGGATGACCGTTGTTATTTGAACTGTTTTGAAAGATCTGACATAAAGGTCATTGCCTTGTGCACTTCAACAGGGTGTTATTACAAAACTCCCAGGGCTAGGCATGGCAACATACACCTGAAATCTCAGCTATTTGGGAGGCTGAGGTGGGAGGATTGCTTGAGCCCACAAGTTTGAGGCTGAAGTGTGCCTGTGAATAGCCACTGCACTCCAGTGCCTAGGACAATCAGGAGACCTCACTTTTTTATGGCTGCATAGTATTCCATGGTAAAGAAATGTACCACATTTTCTTTATCCACTTCACTGTTGATGGGCATTTATCCACTTCACTGTTGATGGACATTTAGGTTGAATCCGTGTCTTTGCTATTGAAGTCACACTTTTTAATCAAGTTACTTAACTTTCCTATGTTCATTTATGTGTTATATACAGAAACATTTTTATTTCTGTGGTTTTAATGCCACCTAATATGATTATCAGTGTGTCATTCTCCATAAATCATTGTGTTATACATGTTAAATGATTACATATTAAGTGTATAGGTATAATAATGACTAACACATTGTATGAACTAAATAAGTACTTATCACTCTGATTGATCAAATTTCCATTGCTCATACCATTCATAATTTATTAAGTGGTGTAGTATTTGTTCCTATCAACATTTGCTTTTCTGTCCTATCTAAATATTAATGAAACAGTGGAGGTAGACTCAGTGTGCTGTCTTGAAATAATCCAAAGTCAGATGGCATGCTTCACTGGTTTCCTTTAGATTCAGTAACTCATTCGACTCACACAATAAAATGAGTTTTAAGTATATCGGCTATCCTTATATTTGTCATGCTACAACAGAGAAAACTCTGGGTCACTGGGCATGATGGCTCACACCTGTAATCCCAGCACTTTGGGAGGCCAAGGCGGGTGGATTGCCTGAGCTCAGGAGTTCGAGACCAGCCTGGGCAACATAGCGAAACCCCGTCTCTACTAAAGTACAAAAAATTAGCTGGGTATGGCAGCATGCGCCTGTAGTGCCAGCTACTCAGGAGGCTGAGGCAGGAGAATTGCTAGAACCCGGGAGGTGGAGGTTACAGTAAGCCAAGATCACGCCACTGCACTCCAGCCTGGACGACAGAGCAAGATTTTGTCTCTTAAAACAAACAAACAAAAAAAGAAAACTCTCGGTCCTTCACTGATGACACCAAAGCCTTACCCTCATACATCTTCCATGTCGACTGCCCAGAAAACCTAAAAACATGGAACACTACGGAATACTACAAATTAGGAATAAATATCTCATTCGGCACAAATTATCAAGGTAAACCCAAGATGAAATAGGATAAATACACATATCATAGTAAAGAGATTTAATTAATTTAAACATACACACAGTTGCAGAGAGAAAAGCAAATGTTTTTGAACCAATTATGAGAGACAGTCACAGGAGTGATTCCCACTTTTATGAATGGACACGATGTGGAGGGAAACTGCATCTCATTTTGGACTTTGGTTCATAGCAGGTTCTGTGTGAACCAACAACTTCATATCCTGGAGAACTACTCAGTGCACAGGATTTTGCTTCCTGCTGGGGCCTTTTGTGTGTGTGTGTGTGTGAGACAGGGTCTCACTCTGTCTTCCAGGCGGGAGTGCAATGGCACCATCTGGGCTCACTGAAGCCTCGACATCCAGGGCTCAAGTGGGAAAATTGCTCCCACCTCAGCCTCCCGAGTAGCTGGGACTACAGGCATGTGCCACCACACCCAGCTCATTTTGTTGTAGTTTTTGTGGAGACGGGGTTTTACTGCGTTTCCCAGGCTGGTCTCAAACTCCTAGACTCAAGTGATCCTCCTGCTTCAGCCTTCCAACATAATTTTGTCTTTCATAGGTTACTCCAAAAATTCTATAATGCTAGTAGATTTCAATGAACTCTACCAGTGAACTGAAGACTTCAGTGAAGTGAGGCCTGCAGCCTGCCCATTCCCCTGTACCCAGCCAGGGGTGGTGCCCACCTTGGGAACAGTGAGGTAGAGCGTGCTGTCCAGCCTGTACCCAGCCAGGGGTGGTGCCCACCTTGGGAACAGTGAGGTAGAGCGTGCTGTCCAGCCTGTACCCAGCCAGGGGTGGTGCCCACCTTGGGAACAGTGAGGTAGGGCGTACTGTCCAGGCCTGCCTTGCTGCCGCTCACCTCCATGTGCTGAGGCGCTGTACACCTGCCGTGGACCTGCACCTTGCTGCCCAGCACAAGGGGCTGGTGAGGAGAGCACGTTGAGGGGCCCAGCTGGGCTTAGGGCTACCTCACTTCATGCTCCCTGCCTGAAGGCCACAGCCCACACACAGCATGTCCAGCATGTAAGTTTGCTGGCTGCTGCTGAGCTTGTTCTTCATGACACGGGTGGAAAACAGCAGTCTGAAGGCACCGCACTCTTCATAACCAGACTGTACTGCTGGTGCCTCAGCTCCAAGTGGAAGGGCGGGAGAGAGGATGGCAGCCCTGCCCCCACCACCCTCCAGGCCCACCTCAATGCTCACGTATGATGCTTTCCATGGAACTTCTTCTGGCTCTTCAGCCAGATGGAGGGAATAGAGTTGCCCATGGTCAGGCATCAGAAGCAAATGGTGTTGGTGTCTGGCACCACAAGCTGGTTCCTGTCCACCCACTGGAGCTGAGTCCAGTGGGGTCCCTGCTGGCAGAAGTGCACGGGAAGGCCATAGCCAAGGTGGGGAGCAGAGGCCCATCTGACCCGATGCCCTTCCAAAGCTGCCCTTGCCCACGCCTGCCATCTTGGTTTTTCCTCCTGTGTAGGGAGTGTTGACCTTTCAAAGACTCCTGCCTAAGCAGATGAGGCTCCCAGGAGCTGCGACATCATGTTCCCCCACGTCAGGCTTTCTCAGAGCTGGACCACGTGTCCCCTCCCCGTCTGCTTCCTCCAGCTGGCAGCTCCTGCGGAGAGGTCCAGGGTCCTCCACCTTGGCCTTGGGGCCTTCAGGTCATAAGGGCATCTGCCAGGGGAGTACCCACCTGCCCAAGGAAGCATACTGAGGCAGGCCCACCAGGAGAAGGCCCAGGACCTAGCTGGGTGCATGAGCCAGGACAGGCCTTGGGAGCAGTTTACCAGAAGGGGAAATCCGGCTGCCTGGAGAACTGGGAGCCTCAGAGACGGCTGGGCAGCGATGGCCCACTAGAGTCTGTGCCCCTAGTTCTCCATCTGTAGAGCTCCAGGGCTTGGTGGGTACCGGGTGAGGATGGCATCCAGGAGGCCCTGCCTCTGCCCCCTTCTGGTGTCCGGGGCTGCTGCAGCCTCTACCCTCAGCCCGACGGTTTTCTCCTTCCTAAGGACTGGTTTGGGGGCGGCCTTCCCGCCAAGACTCTTGGAAATGCTGAACTGTCATCCCCCAGGAGGGGGCACCAGGGGCCCAGGAGGAAGATAACCCCTCCCCATGATGACCTTTGTCACCCACCTACAGAGACAAGCCTCCTCCCCATGGTGACCTTGCTGTCACCCACCCACAGAGGCACGCCCTTTCCCCGTGATGACCTTAATGTCACCCACCCACAGGGACACACCGCTCCCCATGATGACCTTAATGTCACCCACAGGGACACGCCCCTCCCCGTGGTGACCTTGCTGTCACCCACCCACAGGGACAGGCCCCCTCCCTGTGATGACCTTGCTGTCACCCACAGGGATATATGCCCACCTCTCAGGGGATGACGCCAAGGCACTGGTGGGCACAGTGTAGACAGATGCTGGGAAGAGGCACCTCCCAGAGCTCTAAGCTGCCCTCCCAGGCTTCCCGGGGTGGGGGGCAGAGACCCCAGGAGACAGTGAGAGCCTAGGAAACAGGGGCTCTTTCTCAGGACCAGGCAACCACAGTGACTCAACAGTGCTATCCACAGCCAGACAATGCCTTCTGAAATGCTGCTGCCCAGGGACCCTCACAGCCCGAGCTCACGGGATGAAAACGCCTAACTCCTACCTGGGATGGTCAGGTAGGCGGGGGCAAGCAGGGACTCAGGGTGAAGAGTACCGGAGTATGTGGTCAGGTGTAGGGGCCATGGGGACAGCACAGCCAAAAGAATTCTCATCCTATCCCAGGATCCACTGCTCTGGCCTCTGGTCCCCTGGGCTTCCCCTGACTTCCATCTCCCAGGCTGGCTCCTCCTCACCTCCTTGCCTGCTCCACTCCAGCGGGCATGGGGGCTCAGTCCACGGGCCGTTGGTCGCCAGGTTGTGTGACTGCCCCCCTCCGTGTCCATCCCAGGATGACACTCACTCGCATGTGCACGTCTCTTGGCTTCTCCAAAGCCAAGTCCCACCTCCCCACCCAGGCCATCTACAGTTGAGCAAAGTGCACCTGCCTCTGTTCCAAGCCAGAACCCCTGGGCATTGTCCCCCTGATTACTGTCTCACACCCACAGCCATCTGCTGGGAAACCCAAACCCTGCTGGCACTAATCTACAGCCCCCCATAGACACCCTCCCCCGCACTGGGCTGTGGCAGTCATCTGCTGGTGCCTTTAATGCCTGGGTCCATTCACCCCATTGCAGCCACCTGAGCTCTGCTGTACTCACATCTTCAGGGCTCCACCTCACCCAGAGTCAACACCAAAGTCCCCACAGACCAGCCCTGGCCTCCTCCTTGCCTCTGGAGCCCTCGGAGCTCTGCGCCTCAGTCTCCCTATCTGCAGCATGGGTGTCCCCTCCCACCCCCAGCCTGCTACCCAAGGCCCAGGGCCAGGCTTCTCCTCCACCCTGAGGTGACTTAGTGAGGTCATGCCCCAGGCCTCAGTCCCTCACCTGCCTGTGGAGGGCAGGGCTTGCTGGGTAGGAGCAGGCCTCACCCCCGGCCAGTCTATGTGCCTGGAATCTGGTCTCCCCTGTGTCTTAGCCTCATCCTCCCATCTTCCTCACCTCCCAAGGATGGAGCAGCTGCAGGGCAGGAGAGGGTGCGAGTGGGCGGGGGCCCTGAGGCAGCCCACGTCCCAGTGCCTACTGCGTCTCAGCTGGGGGAAGGGACTTTCACCCCAAGGGCTCGGTCTCTGACTCGCCCCAGGAGGACCCTAGGCACCCCTCACAAGCGGGAATGGAGCCCCTCGGGCACCACCTCCTGGGGGTCCTCTCCTCTCTACCAATGACAAGCAAGTCCTTCAGGGTAGGGTCGTGGCAGCCACACCTCCAGAGACCCCTTGGCTGCTCCTGGACCACACAGCTGCTCAGGGAACTTTAACCTCTGGCCCCCTCCACACAGCCCGGTATGACCCCTGCAGGCACTCGCCTGTCACTCGCACACAGAAGGGCACAGCACACACCCTGGGGGAGGCGCTGCCAGCAGCTGTTGGCCTCAGCGTTCTCTCGAAGGCATTGAGCACAGCAGCCACTGGGACCCCTTCAGAAAGCAGTTCAGGACACCAGCCCTGCCCAACCTTGACCCAGACACCGCTGGGTGGGTGGCAGCTCAGCTCCAAGGTGTCCCTACTGGTTAAGAGTAAATATTCCTGCTGGCCAGAATCAGGCACTGGGATCTCTGTCAGTGACAGCATGATGCAGGCACCCCAAAACCTGGCACACCAGGACTCAACACCCCACAGGGAGGCCCCATGGCACCCCCAATTTACAGACACACCAGCAGAGGCCACTGGAGCCCTGAGTGAGGAAGGAGCCAGCCCAGAGCCTGGGGTCTCAGCAGACAGTGCTCAGAACCAGGCATGGGCTGGAAACTCCCTGAAGAGCCAAGGGTCAATATTTTCAACTTTGTCAATGCATCCATCCCAAGGACGGGGCCCTGCAGTTGTAGCGTGACCACAGCCTTCTACAGACAATGTGTAAATGAACAGGCAAGGCTACACTCCCAGAAAACTTCACTATGGACATGGAAACTTCTCATTGGAAAGTGTCATAAAGTGTTAATCTTTTGATTTTTTCCCTATTGCTTGGGGATGTAAAATTCACTCAGTTCATGGGCAGCACAAAAGCAGGTGGGGACAGGCTGCGCCTGGCTGACCTCTGGCTGACGTGGAGTTCTGGGGAGAAAATGATGGGATGGGGCAAGCCCAGCCCCCTCACAGTGGAGATTCACCCAGGAGGGGTCCCTGTCAGCACCCCCTCCCCATCCCTCGTCTTGGCTTCAGGAGTAGCTCAGGTGGAGAGTGGGGGAACAGAACGGGCCTCAGCAACAAGGATGGAGATGCAGGCCCAGGCAGCCGTGTGGACAGATCCACTCAACAGTGCACGCTGCAGGGGCTCTCAACACCAAGCCAGACAGGCTTGACCAGCCAAGGGGCCCAGAGTCGGGGCTTTCGGGGGTGGGAATGTTCTATACCCTGCGGCTCATATGATAGCTCCACACGGCGGTGGTTACAGAAAACACACCCTGAGGAAAAGCAAAATACAAACAGGACACCAGGTCTGGCCAGTTGGGTCTCACAGGCCAGTGGAGTGAGGAGGCCCAGGTGGGCTCATAAGAGTGCCTAATAGCAAACTCTGCCTGCATGGAGTTTGGAACCCTGTGTCTCGCAGAGGAGGACTCGGGCTGGGAGACGGAAACTGTCAGAGTCACCAGGCGAGCTAGTCAGCGCTGGAGCCACAGAGTAGGTAAACAGTCCTGGGCCCCAACCCTGAAGGCTGAGAAGCTGGGGTGGGGGCACATCTAAGGGCAGATACACACAGGTAGCCCCTCCCCCTACCCAGTGAACACCTAGCTCCTGAGGGGCCACCAAGGCCTGATAGCAGGGACGCACCAGCTGACCATCACCCCCAGGCCTCTCTGCCAAGGTCAGACAATACCCAGTGCAGACAAGGTGGTTCTGCTGGGAAAGCCTCCCCAGATCCAGCTGGGCCAGCGATTCTTTAACTTGCCATTCTGCTGACACTGGGCCTAGATCCAAGGGCCCCGCTGCCCACATTGGCCACACCAGTCCTTGGCTCCCTGGCCAGGCCAAATTCTGCCCATCCTGCCTAAGCCAGCTGCACATGCCCAGTTCCCACTAGCATTCTGCCAGCCAGAAGGACCCCCACTCACCCCCTGAAGCATCCACAGGAGCCTGCGTCCCACAGGGACCTACAGCTCATGGCCAGGTCCTGTGGTCAGGGGCTCCCGCCCTGATCTCTTCCCTCCAGTGCTGGACATCGTGTCTTGTGGGGACCACCCAGAGCTGGGAGATGCCACCCCCCAGAAGGCAGAAAACTGACTGGTCATGGCAGCCTCAGGCCCAGGCCCTGGTCCAAGGGCAACAGCTGGTTGGTTCCAGTTTGGTGAGGGCAACTGACAACAGGTGAAGCCACCTGTACAAGTATTTCCTTCAAACTGGCCTAGTGAGGGGCTGAGGAGGACCCAGAGTAGCCCCCAGCCCCACCAGTGTAAGCAGGGGTGGGGGAAAAGACTGCATGTTCAGCCAAGGGCTGACCCCTGACCTGCCCACCCACTCAGCCCAGTAGGGGCCAGATTAGGGACCCCTGACTTCAGGCAGAGGCAGGCGGCAGTTACTGCCTCCTGTGAGCCCATCCCAGGGCCCCTGGGGACACATGGCAGGGCCAAGTTGGGGGAATGAGGCAGGGGAATGCTGAGTGAAGGATGTGTGGAACTGGGCAGGAATGGGCACTAAGGCCAGGGTCTGGCTCCTCCTGGGCAGTGGAGCACGGGGCAGCCAAACCCCCACATCCCCCACTGCCACCTGCCCAGCTGCCAGGCATAAGTGGTACCTATACTCCCTTGGCCGCTCCAGGAATGGTTCTTTCTTGATCAGTAGAAAGGGGCCCAGTCCACACCCACATAGGCACGGGAGTCCACACACATCAGAGAACAAAACTGCTGTGCCAGGAAAGGGTGAAAATATTCCCCTCCTGCTGTGGGTCCCACAGCACCTGCTCCTGCGAGCACCCCCACCCCACAAGGTGCTGACCCAACCAGGGTGCCACATGCCAAGAACAGCCCAAAGGCTGTGGCAACCTGGCAGGGCTGTTCAGGACCTGGGCATGATTCCCGGTCACAGTCTCCCCGACTTTGCTGCTCACTGGCCCTGGGCCTCAGTTTTCCCCACTGTGGCAAAAGGTAACCTCACCCTGAAGGCTAGAGGGTCTGAAAGCAGAGGGCAGAGATATTTCCCGTCCTGGGTCTCTTGCCCAGAGATCACTGTGCACCAGGCCATGGCCAGGCCAGTCTCCCGGGGGACTGTGTTCCCTGTCCCCTGCCTCTGGAGTCTAGTGGCCAGATCCAGGTCGCTACAGTCAAGAGCCCCCAGTGTATTGGGGAAGCCCTGGTTGGGGGGCGGGGGCGGATGGAGGTGGAATGATGCTCCATCGAAAGGGCCCTGGGTGGGTCCCAGAGAACAAGCATCAAATTGAGGCCCTTTTCTGAAGTTGGCTGCCCAAGGAATTTGAGTTTTGGAGTGAGATGAGAACATGGGGTCAGGGAAGAAAGCATTTTGGTTTTGGAAATGCACAATGTTCTCTGAAGCTCACTGAGGTCCAGATGTTTCGCTAGGTATGTGCTTTAAAAGGGCCTAGGAGTGGGGGCGCCCATACGGGACAATGCAGCCAGGGGCCAAGGTCCGGCCTGCCTGCCTCCCCACCTGCAGGCATTTCAGAGTTCCATAGCAAAGTCAGAAAAGAAAAGTAAAGAAGATCTGCAGCCAAGGAGGGCTCACGAGAGCTTACCAGGATTGTCCAGTTTATCGTCAAAACACCCCTGACATACGGGTCCTTCCTGGCAGGTGAGGAAACTGAGGTTCGAGTAGGGCTTCCAGAGCTGGGGCGGGCAGTTGGCAGCCTGCAGCCCCTGAGGTCCTCCCGCCAGCCCCCTGGCTCATCGCTGGGGCCTCCCTGCGAGGCTGTCAGCGGCCGAGGCGGGCGCTCTTGCCGGGGTGGGTAGCCGGCGCCCCCCGGATCAGGCCCCTGCAGCAGCCCGCCTGGAACCCGAGCCTGGCCGCGCAGGGAAGGAGCGGCGGCCCCGGAGTTGCTCCGCCCGGCTGAGGCCCGGGCAGTGGCTCCTGTGCACCCTGCAGCCCCTGGCCCTGGGCCCTCCTGGAAAATCCTTCACATCCTGCGGGCCCTGGACCGCCAGCGGCCTCCCAACCCTGGGCCATCTGCGCCTCGCCTCCGCCTGGCATTGGACTTCTTAGAGCCCTGGGCACGAGGGCAGCGTGGGGCAGGGGAGGCC
>NW_016811748.1:844253-848350 GCF_001698545.2 Rhinopithecus bieti
CCCCTCGGACTCCGGCCACCCGGCGCCGCCGCCTCCCGCCGAAGTCCCTCCCGGGGCAGCCGCCGCGCACTTGCCGGAGCGGGAGCGACTGTGAACCCGAGTCCTCCCCGCGCCCCGGGCCCTTCGCGCGCCCGCCGGTCCCGCAGCCCGGCACCTGCCCCGCGTCCTCTCCACCCCCGCGCGCTGGGCCGAGGCGCCGGGTCTCGCGAGGTGCAGTCGGGGAAACAGTCGGTCCTGCGTGGCCTCTGGCCGGGCGGGGGCTCAGCCTGTAACCCCAACAACTGGGGAGACTGAAGCGGGAGGAGCGCCTCGGTCCAGGAGTTCAAGGCCTGTTGGGGAAATCCGCCCCACACCCCGGCGGGTACCCCGAGTCCAGCGGAGACAGAGGATTTAGAAGGAGAGTAAGAGTCTAAAAGGCGGGTCCAGGGGCCCGGAGCTCTAGGCCTCCACCCAATTTATTGGTTTACAAGCTCTTTGTGCTTAGGGCAAATGGGAGTGGTAAGAAGGGATGCGGAAAAGGATGAATTAGTGAAGGAGAACTCGCGAGTCGTTCGACAAGGTGTATAGCAGTGGCGGTTTCTGCGAATTTTCCTTGAGCAAAGGCGTGTGTCTACTTAAGATCTTTACCTTTAAACTACTGAAGATCTTTAACTTAAGATCGGGACTGAAATGGGTGGGAGCGGGTTTCAGGAGGAGCCAAGATGTTTGATTATACTCCACTTCGACGGAGTGTTATCTCCCCGAGCACCTGCAGCATGCCGCTGAGCTGTTACACTGTGGGGGCATAAAGACATGAAGGCAATAAAGGAGACTTTTCTCCCCAGAGGCCGCCCATGGCTCCCCATGGATGTCGCACACAGGGGAGACCAACTCATCTGGCGTTCCAGAAACTCTGTTGCCCACATGTGCCCCTCCTTTTGTCTCTATTATATATATATATTTTAAATTAATAACCGCCGCCATTGCTATTTCCTTCACTGTGCCTGGCTTCCCTCCCAAGGCGCGTCCGCATCTGTAGACTAAAAACAAACAGCATAGGCCGGGCGCGGTGGCTCAAGCGTGTAATCCCAGCACTTTGGGAGGCCGAGACGGGCGGATCACAAGGTCAGGAGATCGAGACCATCCTGGCTAACAAGGTGAAACCCCGTCTCTACTAAAAAAATACAAAAAACTAGCCGGGCGAGGTGGCGGGCGCCTGTAGTCCCAGCTACTCGGGAGGCTGAGGCAGGAGAATGGCGTAAACCCGGGAGGCGGAGCTTGCAGTGAGCTGAGATCCGGCCACTGCACTCCAGCCTGGGCGGCAGAGCGAGACTCCGTCTCAAAAAAAAACAAAACAAAACAAAACAAAAAAACAGCATAAACAGACACAAACCAAAATAAAATTTGCAATTGTTGATCCACCTGTGGTTTTAATCCACTTTAAAGGATTAGTGTTAGAAAGGCCATCAGCAGCTCCAGTAAGAATATCAGCTCCAGGCAACAGGCTGAGATGAGCCTGAGATGCCTCGAAAAGTTGTTTTTTCAGTTTAGCAATATCTAATGTTAAATTATCTTCTTTTCCTTGTAGGTGACATCTCATCGTCTCCCAGTGGTGTTCAGTGGCATTATAAGAGCTAGGAGTAATACAAAAGTCAGAAGTATTCCAATCACATTGCATTTGAATTCTATGCTCCAAGCTCATAATCCGATCTCCCATCCAAATTACTGTTTGACGGAGATCATTCATTAGATTTGCCAATTTTTGTTCTGTTTGGCTTTGGGAATTCCAAAGCTTAGAAGAATTGTTCTGCCAACTATCCACAAAGCCCACAGTTTGAATAGAAGAGTGCAAAGCAACACCAGCAGCAGCAGCAGCTATGACAGCTAAAAGGCCCATGATCACAGCTATTAAAGTAAATATGAATCTCTTTGATCTACTAAGTATTCCTTTTAGTACTTCCGGCGATACTATGTATGGAGGGACAGGCCTCCCAAGGTCTATTGAGGGAAACAGGTATCCAAACTCCTTCTCAGGCCCTAACCACTATCTTTATTAGAGGTAGGATTAATGTAGGTAAAAAGACAACAGCTGAGGCATGATATGGTTTGAGAGTCAGATAGGATGTCAATTTTTCCCACTGCCAACATAAAAGGAGGTTTAACACAGCTCTGCAATGGGACCGTCTGATTAGAGGTCATGGCTACAACAAATTGAAGTTTTTACTATGGGTCTCTGTTTTATATTCTCCTTTCCAAATCCGAATTGGGGTTCGAGCCATCATTAATTTCCACAATTCTGGATGTTCTGTACTTTTAATTGGGTCAATCATTTTTGGGCTTGGAGGAGCCATATCATTCTCCTCCCACTTAATAGGGTAGTTTGTTTCAATTCTTCTATGTAATTTTGGTGCATTATCTGGGTAGTCGTTTGCAAAAGTAGTCTCTCTACAATCTTCACTCTGTCCAGTACAATTTACTGCAAAGTGTCCCCTAGGGGCCCAATCAATGACGATTCCATAGGAATTATTTTGCAGTACAGCAGCACTGTTTGCAATACAATCGTCCGAGGTTACCAGCTCTAGCTTCTCAGACCATTTAATGGCAGGAGGTTCTTATTAGGTTTAAATTTATTAATCTGGTGATGTGTCATAACATAGCCATGCTCAAGGTATTTAATAGTGTCCAAAGATTGAAATGTTCTTCCACTGATTACATGAATCATTTTTATCCATTATGTGCAGGAACATAAGCCATCCAACTTTGTATATCATAATTTAAACATCCCGCTGCCGGCCCCAGGCAGATGGAAGGAAAGCGATAACCAATAGAAGTATTCATTAACATTCCTTCCTCCTCTGGATGAGTAGGACCTCAGTTATCTGTTGGTCCAGGCATCCAGACACTATCATTAACATAAACCTCCACTGGGATGTCTAACCATGTAACAGGCCTAATCAGTGTTGGGAATGGAATGTACGCCCAATAAGTTTTTTCTTATATTCAGGGGGAGAGTATGATATTACTCCCAATATCACAGGGGTTGTACACACCTCCTGCAATATTGTTCCTAATATCCTGAAGGGGAGAGCATAATATTACTCTCAATATCGCAGGGGGTGTACACCTCCTTTGTAATATTGTTCTCCCCTCTCCCCCCATTACGATCCACATCGCAGGGGGGGTGAGGCACCCCCCGCAATATGGGGAGTAATAGCCAGCCCCTCTCCCCCTCTCCCCCCCGGGCCTTATATAAGGAAGCTGGCCTTATATAAGTGCCCCCCCAATGCCATCGCAGGCTTTGATGTATTCACTTAAAGTTTTTTCCTCATTTAGATCTGCCTTTCCCTTAATAGGTCTAATTGGTGCCTGACATTCTGTATTAGCATCTTCATGAGCAAGCAGCTGAACGATCACTTTCTTGGCATGAGAATCCGAAATAGCCTTTTGAGCCGCATCGTGCAAACAGGCGATAAAAATCCGGATAAGGCTCCCTTAGACCCTGTTGAACTGTGTTAAAAGAAGGATAAGCAGTAGCAGGGTCATGAATTTTTTCCCAGGCTCTTAGGCATATAGTTCTGAGCTGATCAACAGCCTCATCACCCATTTCCATCTGTTGATTTAGAGTACCCCATGCCTGTCCGATTCCAAGCAATTGATCAGACGTGATATTAATGGGACGTTGGGCTTGAGCATTTCTGCATGCCTGATTTGTTGCTGCATCCCTCCACCAGGTTTTAAAATGGAGAAATTCAGAGGGGAACAGGGTGGATCGGGCTACTGCCTCCCAATCCACAGGTATTCAACGTCTGTTATAAGCCACACATTGTAACAAGGAATGAACGTAAGGAGAATTTGGCCCATATTGTCCAATTGCTTGCTTTAAGTCTTTTAATATTTTAAAAGGAAATGGCTCCCAGCATGCTTGAGCAAGTTCTCTGACCTCCTCAGCTAGCGAAATAATGACCAGAAACTGCCAAGCATTCAATCCCCCATTTCTTGTGCCTGGCAAATGGATGCCTGGATTGTCCCTGTGCCACAATTTGTATTTGGACCGGCTCGCAGCATTCCTCTACCATAATTAACAGGTGGGCAAGCCTGGATCATTCCCTCATCGTAAC
>NW_016811749.1:0-518 GCF_001698545.2 Rhinopithecus bieti
ACGCCTGGCCGTGAATACATTTTCATTGCATTTGAATATGTGCTTTTCAGGGTGATCAGAAGGAGTCTTCCCAGTAACTGTTTCCATATTAAGAGTTTGGCATGTATCTATATTAATACCTACTGTGTATGTGATTGGAAGTGCTGTATGTTTCAAATAGTTACTAGAGGACAACAATGCGTAATTTTCAGTTATGTGTACACCTGATCATCAAAAATGCACATTACTGGCCGGGCGCAGTGGCTCATGCCTGTAATACTAGCACTTTGGGAGGCCGAGGCAGGTGGATCACCTGAGGTCAGGAGTTTGAGACCAGCCTGGCCAACATGGCAAAACCCCGTCTCTACTAAAAACGCAAAAATTAGCTAGGCATGGTGGTAAACGCCTGTAATCCCAGCTACTTGAGAGGCTGAGGCAGAAGAGTTGCTTGAACCCAGGAGGTGGAAGTTGCAGCCAGCCAAGATTGTGCCACTGCACTCCAGCCTAGGTGACAAGAGTGAAACTCTTGTCTCAAAAAA
>NW_016811750.1:0-1786 GCF_001698545.2 Rhinopithecus bieti
TCTCTTAATGGATATTAAAATCTTCTATATTTTTTACTGTTCTTACAGATATTAAAATCTTCTATTTTTTTTCACTATTCATACATATTGTTTGTTACTAGAACACTGTGCCTATAATAGTCTCCCAAAATAAAATTGCTCTAACAAATGCTTTTGAACATTAAATCATCTGTCCCTTTTTTTTTTCTTTTTTTTTTATTATACTTTAAGTTCTAGGGTACATGTGCATAACGTGCAGGTTTGTTACATATGTATATTTGTGCCATGTTGGTGTGCTGCACCCATCAACTCGTCAGCACCCATCAATTCAATATATTATTAAAATAGCCCTGGGCTACAATTCTACATAGCCAGTGACCTTATAACCATTCATTCATTCAAAAATATGCAAATATACATATGGGAAAATAATGACAAACAAAAAGCCAAGTAGATATGGTCCGGGCCTTCATGAAGCTTGTAGTCCATTAATGAAAAAGCAAAAACTATGGTGAAATCAGCATGACCCAAATGCTAAGAAGGCTTAAAGAGGACCTTTCCAATGAGTTGCCTATACCAAAGAGAAAGGAGAATTACTGGCTGGTAATGTTGGCATTTGAATCAGGATAGCAGGACATTCCACAGATGAGCTTAAATAAAATACAAGTTATCTATCCTCTTTTACTCTTCAGTGTTTATGAGGAGCAAGAGAAGAATTACAAATGTGACAGGAGACATTTTTCTTATATGCTGTTGTTTAAGTCTTATAAAGTAGGGTTTTGCCTTGTTTTCTTGTTTATGTTTTGGAGGTTTGTTGGTTGTTATAATGTTATTGCTCCATCAATTAGGTAAAAAAACATTATTATATCCTCCCGTATCAAGTCTCCCTCTTGTTACTCTGAATGACATGTCAAAACAGTACCCAGGTTCAAAAGGACTAATTTCATGGGTGCCTATAAATACTGGAGAGTTCTTTACTGGGAATAGATCATCTTGGTTTTTATCCAATATGACTATAGCTAGCATTTACATTTTTCTCATTAATCATCTCCTTGACAAGCTCTCAATAAAATTCTTTTGACAAAGACTCACCGCTTACCTGACTGTGCTAATTCTTTCTTGATACCTCAGGCAGGCTACTTCTCATCCTGCCATACCTTAGCAGATATCTCTACTTCTAGCTTCTATCCCTCAATGATATGGCTTTGTTACTTTAGCCTAAGCCCTAGGTTTAACACAAAGGACACATTGGTCCCGAAGATCATAAAGAAATTGAAGATCAGGCAAAAATTCAACAAAGGTTATGAAACATTTATTTTGAGGTATAAGTATTTTACTGAAGACTGGGCAGAATTATTTTTATAAGCCATGTCTGAAATATCAAGGTGAATACCTGGACTACAAAGACTAAGGAAGAAAAAAAGAGCAAATAGATTTGAATACATATTTGGAACCAGAAATCAAATTGGAGCCTGGACACACCCTTAACAATTTTGGGACCTGGCAAGAGTACAAGAGTTCCACACTGAGCTAACAATTTGTCATATAAAACATATATTGTTCTACCTTGAAAAAAGTTTAAAAGCATGGTTGAATTATGTCTTTATATGACTAAATTTTGTAAAATATTAAAAATAAATTTAATCATTAATGTATGCTTCTGGGCTTTCTGTTGATTAGTCAGTGATATTTGGATGAATAATAAAATATAGACATACTCATTTCTTGATTTATGAATATACCTACCATATTATTTATTTTCCTGTCTTCCATGTTGTTAAATTTAATATATTCATATAAGCCTTGT
>NW_016811750.1:4151-7155 GCF_001698545.2 Rhinopithecus bieti
CAGTAAGTTTTGAAACAACAGAATATTGAGCCCAGAATAAATATAGTTTAGAAAAGATGAATTTTAAATAACATAATTAATATTCTCAGAGGAATATGAGAACATAATATATTGCTGATGGGAACATAAAATGGTACAGACATTCTAGAAAACAGTTTGATCATTTCTAAAAATTTAAGCATTCGAGTATGATAAAATTCAGCTATTTTCCTCCCAGGTATTTATACCAGAGGGGAAAAAAATTTACACAAACATTGGTACATGAATGTTTATAACAGTAGCCGCAAATTAGAAACAGCTCAGATATCTTTCAATGAATGAAGTTAAAAAAACCATAGCATATCTTATCTGTACTGTAGGATATTGCTCAGCAATAAAAACGAATGAACCAATGATATGCGCAACCACCTGTATGAATCTCCAGAAAATTATGCAGAGTAAACAAACCAAATGCATGCTGTATAATTCCACTTGTATGAAATGCTTGGAGAACAGATTAATGGTTACCAGGGGTTAGGGAAAAAGTGGAGTGGGAGGAAAGTGAGTATGACTCAACAGGGATAACATGAGGGATCTCTGTGGTGATGGAAATGTTCTACATCTTGACTGTATTAATTTCAACATCTCAGTGATAATTTATATTATAGTTTTGTAAGATTTTATCACTGGCATAATTTGGTAAGAGGTGCATGGTATTTCTAATATTTCTTACAATTGCCATGGGAATCTACAATTATCTCAAAATAAATCCTTAATTAGAAAGTGAAATTGTGGCCAGGCATGGTGGCTTATGCCTGTAATCCCAGCACTTTGGGAGTCTCAGGAGGGCAGATCACTTGAGGTCATGAGTTCAAGACCAGCCTGGCCAACATGGTGAAACCCCATCTCTACTAAAAATATAAAAATTATCTGGCCCTGAGGGCCGGCACCTGTAATCTTAGCTACTCAAGAGGTTGAGGCAGGAGAATTGGTTGAACCCGGGAGGCCGAGGTTGCAGTGAGCTGAGATGGTGCCACTGTACTCCAGCCTGGGTGACAGAGTGAAACTCTGTCTCAAAAAAAAGAAAGAAAAGAAAATGAAATTGTTATTTAAAAGCATCAGACAATAAAGCATAATCGTCACACAAAAGTAAATCAATAGGATGGCTAGAAAATAACACTGAAGAAATACATATATTTACCTTGAGAGGAAAAAAAGAGGAAAAATATGAAAGCAACAATAAGTAACATAGGGGTTCAATTCTATAGGCACAATGTTTATTAGGAATTAAAGAAGAGTGAAGAAAGAAAATGAAAAGACAAAATTATTGAATAATTAATATAAATAAATTTTCAGAACTTGAATAACCTTGTTAATTTTTAGATTGAAAGGAAAATGTTTGGTCTTCAGAATTTAGTTTAAATCTGTCAATAAATTTTACAACTTTCTTTGTGGAGGTTTCCCAAATTTCTGGTTAAGTTCACTCCAAAATGAAATTATAGTTCTTGAATATGTTTTAATAGACATGTTTTTCTCAGTACAATATATTATTTAGGTATTACTAGTTGTATTGGAAAATTCCTTCTAATATGATAGCAAATTTTTATCATCAGATCAATCAAATCATTGGAAAGCATTCTCAGTTTTGTATCAATCTTTTCAATATTTATATCTCTTCCTTTCTTATCTTAATGCAATGGTTACATCTTCTGGTAAAATAAAAGATTATGTTGTTTCCGATTTTAGATAAACTATTAATATTTATGATTAAGTATAATTTTTGTTCTAGGTTTATGGTTTTGATATATTTATCAAATTAATAATGTTTTCTTTCTTAATTTGGTATGAATTTTAACATACATAAGGATGTATGTTTCAAATATTTTCTATTAGCTATTGAATTTATTTCATTTTATATCATGATTGTAATCACAGTAAAAATATATTTTGATTAAAATAGATTTCTTTCCCGCATGCAAAATATTGCGAAGATCTGCACATAACACTGATAGGAATTTTGAAAAGCATGGTAAATTTAGATTGTATTTAGAAATAGGTTAGAATATCCCTTTAGCTTAAAATTGAACATATCAAATAATAAAAAAAGGGAAGCAAGTTTACACATGTTTATTAATAGATCCAAAATATTTCAATTAAACTGGACGTTCCAGTCATATTTAGGCATTCAGAACTGTTTGATACCAGATGATACGTTACATTCGAATCCATATTTCTTAATTTTTTTTTTATTTTACGCATATAGCTTATTTGAGTGCAAAGCCTGAGGACAGACACCTAGGAAATACAGACTCCAAATGAATGAGGTCAGTGTTATAAGTTAGAGAGGTTAAGGTATTAGTTATACAGACAGAGACAGAAAAGTTTTAGCAGGATTATATTTTCTGTACAAGACCAGTTACGATGATTTGATTGGACCACTTGGTCTTCCTAATTATTTAGAAGTTGCAGCTGCATGCCAAGCGACTCAGTCTACATTGCCACATTCCTCTCAAGGCTCAGAATAATGTAAAGTTCCAACAACTTTAAATCTGAATTATTTAACTTCACATAACTGAGCCACATCCTCCTGTACACACTACTTTAATCATCTCTAAAATTACTTATAATACCTATTAAATGTAAATGTTATATAAATAGTTGATTTATTTTTAATTGTTGTATTCGTTTTTTAATTTGATTTTATTCTAATTTGGATTCAGGGGGTACATGTACAGGTTTGTTACATGCAATCCACACTTCATTATCGACCATTGAATATGTTATGTGTTAGACTTGACTAAGAGGTGTGGCAGTATTCTGTCAAGGAAATTAAGAACCTGTAAATTCAGGATTTATATATTTTAAGTAATTATGACTAAGAAACTCTAAATTGTAGACATATTGTTTTAGCACTTTAAATTCATGCAACCCACTGTTTCTGGTTTGTATAAGTTTCTCTGTATTTTGCCCCAAAAGATACACCTCTTTATACCACAAAACTTGTTTATCTCATCTGAGCTATCAA
>NW_016811751.1:0-897 GCF_001698545.2 Rhinopithecus bieti
TTTTTTAAGAATACAAGTTATCTACATTCTGGCAGAGTTATTTTGAAAGACAGAAGGAGTAATGTATGAAAGTACTCTTTGAAATTGTAAAGCACTGTTCAAAGCTATCATTATACCAACAAAAAGATGATTTAATATGGGTGTTTTCTTGTAATGATAGGAAACCACTGTGTTAAGAAAATATACCAATATGGCATTCCACTAGTGTAGAATTACTAAATTATAATTTTTCAGAGAAATAAAAAGATATCTTTTCTAGAAATGTCATTTTCAATTTGAATTCTATATGCTAATAGTTTTATGGGCAGCTTATCTGCATTATTATGCTTGGCATCTTATGGCTTTGTATAAAAAAGGTATGTAGCAGTATACTTGTAAATATAAAGTTAATATATTAATGTTTAAAAAGCACTCTGTGCTTAAAAAGAAAAGACTGGGCCAGGAACAGTGGCTCACATCTTTAATCCCAGCAGTTTGGGAGGCTGAGGAGGATGAATCACTGGAGGTTAGGAGTCTGAAACCAGCCTGGCCAACATGGTGAAACCCCGTCTCACTAAAAATACAAAAGTCGCTGGATGTGGTGGCATGTGCCTATAATCCCAGCTACTCGGGAGGTTGAGGCAGGAGAATTGCTTGAATCCAGGAGACGGAGGTTGCAGTGAGCCCTGATCGTGCCACTGAACTCCAGCCTGGGTGACAGAGAAAGATTCTGCTTAAAAAAAAAAAAAAAAAGACAAGACTGAAAAGTCAGGTCTTTACTAGTTTTAACAGGTCAGACAAATTCAGGAATTAATAAATGCCAATTATTATAGTAGCTCTTATCTGGTAATAATAAATCAGTCACTAAAATCTAATTAAACTGACTTAAAATAATGTGTATACATATATCTATCTAGT
>NW_016811752.1:0-1303 GCF_001698545.2 Rhinopithecus bieti
CGTGAAACTCCCTGCCCTGTTCTGTTTCACTCTGACCACCGGTGCATGCAGCCCCTGTCACGTACCCCCTGCTTGCTCAAATCAATCACGATCCTTTCATGTGAAATCTTTAGTATTGTGAGCCCTTAAAAGGGGCAGAAACTGTGCACTCGGGGAGCTCAGATTTTAAGGCAATAGCTTGCTGATGCTCCCAGCTGAATAAAGCCCTTCCTTCTACAACTTGGTGTCTGAGAGGTTTTGTCTGCGGCTCGTCCTGCTACATCATTACTGGCTGGGCATGGTGGCTCACACCTGTAATCCCAACACGTTGGGAAGCCGAGATAGGCGGATCACTTGAGGCCAGTTTGAGACCAGCCTGGCCAACATGGTGACCAAACCCCATCTCTACCAAAAAAATACAAGAATGAGCTGGGCGTGGTGGTGCATACCTGTAATCCCAGCTACTCAGGAGGCTAAGGCATGGGAATCACTTGAACCTGGGAGGTGGAGGTTGCAGTGAGCTGAGATTGTGCCACTGCACTCCAGCCTGGGCCACAGAGCAAGGCTCTGTCTAAATAAATAAATACATCTCATTATCATATTTCATTTAGGACAAATTGCTGTTATTTCAGAAGTACCAAGTATCAAACCAGAAAGGGCTTGATTTAGGAACTAAACCCAGGCTGTCGTGGTGGAAAAAAAGAAGGCAGAATCCTTAGGTAAGGAACTGCAGCATGGGATGACAGTCATTGCTCTTTTCGGTTGGTCTGGCTAGCAAAAATGTGGCCTTGTTATATTAAAAAAGTCCCCTAAGCAGTCAAAATAAAAAATCTTTTCTTTTCCGTTTGCTGGCTATTTTCTTCCCCACCACACCACCTTTTGTGTGTGTGTGTGTGTGTGGTGGGGAGGGGGGGAAACTTACCCACTTCAGAGGCCTTGCTTCTCATAATTTGGAACTTCCCTTAGGATTTGATCAAGTCAGACAGAGTTGGTCAAACTCAATGGGAAAAAGACAAAAGAACTAAAAAAAGAAAAACAACAAAAAAAACAGTTAAGCGAAACGAAGGATTGGACAATTTATAAGATTACTGAGCACACTCATAGTAAGGAGAAATTAAGACCAGCTGGTTGTTAATCTTAGCCAAGACAAACCCCAATTCAGTTACTTACCTAGGGATGGGTCTCAGGCTGAAGATTGCTTTCTACCATCCTAGGAGCAGGGGAAGAAAACTCATCTTTCCTGTGGGAAGTGAGCTCAAACTCCATAAAAGAGTTACCTGCCTTCCATTGTCACTGAAGCAAGAAAAAACTTGCCTTCCTTATG
>NW_016811753.1:0-98495 GCF_001698545.2 Rhinopithecus bieti
TAACAAAATCTCATAAGAATTAAAGGTAAGAAAGATAAGTTAAAACTTTTAAAGTGTAAGTTTTAAATAGAAATGTCAAGACAAATAAATATTTTTCCTATGGTGCATAACATCTCAGCATGAGTATAAGTCAATGCAACTTTACTCCATAGTTTGGTTTGTTGAAAGTCCAGTTATATATATATACACACACATGTATATGATTTTTTCTTCTCACATGTCAAAATGGTATTTTCCTTTCCTTTCTCTTCTACTTCACTTTGATCTCATTTTCTTTGTTAATTTCTTCTACCAATCACTTGCACTTATTTTTTTCTTATTTATAAGCTAATTTATAATGGAGAAAGTGAATTTTTATGGTTTCTTGAAACAAATACAAGTTATTAATATATCTTTTAAGGGCTTTTTCAACAATCTCTTATTGAGGTTATTACCTGGAATTTGTCTTTCTTTCTAGAATAATTCATTTATAAGCTTTTAAAGGTAATTATAGAAAGTATGGAAAATTATACCATAATTATGGTAATTATGGAAAATGAAACTCTACACCTTTTTATCATGTTCTGTAGAATACTGTTTATTACGTAAGTGGGAGGATTCAATACACATCTAGTATAAGTCTTCTTTGAATTCTAGTCTGAATCTCCAAATGCTCAGCTGATACTTTTTCCAGTGATGTACCATTAGCACTTCAAATTCAGTATGTCCAAAATTAATCACATTCTTTCCAAACCTACATTATTCTTCTCTTCTGTATCTCTGGTAACAGTATCAGCAACCTCCCCAAACACCCAACTTGGAGACTTCAAGGTCTTTTTTAAATTACTTCTTTTCTTTTTTTTTTTTTGTAGAAACAAGGTCTCGCTTTGTTGCCCAGGCTGGTATCGAACTCTTGGAGTGATCCTTCCTCCTTAGCCTCCCATAGTGCTAGGATTACAGGTGTGAGCCACCACGCCCAGCCAAGGTCTTATAGCTGTCTCTCTCTTTATATATAAATATAGATAGATATAGATAGATACACACATATTTTAAAACTCCTTTGTCTCCACATTTAATTAGGTACAAAGCTGTGTCAATTTAGGACTTGTCTTGCATCCATTCCTTTCTTTTTTTTTTTCATTCTTCTTCTACTTCATTTTAGAGTCCAATTATTGTTGGATTAGTTCCTAAGTGGTCCTAATGCTTCTAGGTTTTCCTCACCCAGTTCTCTGCTGACTGGTAGTAACATTATGGAAGGTTCTCAGAAAATCCTGAGACTTCAGTCAGTATCATATAGAGATTTCTTCCTTACTAGGGTTATTGTCCTTAAGCAAAGTAAGTCAAGATCCACGGATCTCTTCCAAGAAATAGTTTGCTTACCATAGTTAGTAAAGACAATGTGTACTATTTAAAATTTCTTTTTGGAAGTTTCATTTTGATAACAGTTAAGTCTAACATCCCTTTGCATTTCAAGAAAGACATTCATTACACACATACTTGCTTACTCTTAACACAAATACATACATTAACTTATATTTACATGAAAGGTTAACAAGAAGAGAAGATTGTCCTTTAGTGTTACAAAGAAAGTAAGGAAAGAAAGTAACCAGGTGTCTTGAAACACATAGTAACAGCAGTGGATTATTTTCCCAGTCTTATTTTGAAAGTCACAGAGCTTTGGCTATGAGTCTTAGGCAAACCCTTCTGTTGTCTCTTCCTCACAGTCTTGTGAGCTTTGTTCACTCTGAGGACTACCAACTATTTAGATGGTGAGAGACTGAAAGCTTGAGAGAGAGAGTCAACGCAAAGGTAAGAATCTAGCATTGAGATAGACTGGGAATATTAGGGATAATCTCTGTTCCTTGGTGTTTTAAAATTTGTTTAATTGGGATCAAGGGCAAAAGAAAGGGAAGACGCTTAAATTTTGGCAAAACTTAATACAAATAAAAAAGTTATTTTTCAAATGACTTTCCAAAATACAGCTGATAGTGTTACTTTCCTTTTCTAAAACCTTTAATAGCTCCCGACTGCTAAAATGAAAACTCTTTAACATAGCACTCAAGGTCTTCTATTATACTCAGATTCTCCATATCTTTCCAGCTTTATCTGCAGCCAAACTGCTCTTCAAAGAAGCCCTGTGCTTTCCAGTGCTACTGTGCTGTTTCCTTTGCCTGAAATACTCCCTCCTGACTGTGGCCCTCCCCAACACTTGGTATTACTGAAATCCTACCCATAGTTGGAGGTCTAGGTCTATTATCACCCTCTCCATAAAGCTTTCAGAATTCCTCACTTACTTAGATGAAATTTCTTCCTTCTCAGTAAATTCCAGAACTTTAATTATAAATCTAATATAGCACATGTCACAATGTTGCATTCTGCCTTCAATTTTAATCATTTGTATACATGTTTAATCTTCCTAACAAGACTGAAAGTTTTAGGAGAGCAAGGAACTGCATCTTTTTCATTTCTCTTTCCTCACAATAGTTTCCATTTGTAGGCATTTAATGTTTATTGTCCTGAATTAAACTAGTACTTGATGCTAGTATTTTTTCTTTTTCCGTCCTCTTTAGAGAAACTTGTGCAAAAGTGTAGTCACTGCAAACTATTATTTTCATGTGTTTGTTCATTAACTTAATCAATTTGGCTATCAAATATTTATTGAGTGCTTTCTATTCAAAAGGCACCATATTAGGGGCTGGGGATATAATAATGAATGCAATATAGTCTCTCTCCTCAATGAGCTACATGGGGATATGAATAAGTAAACAGGTGATTACAATACCATTTAATAAATGCTACCTAGAGTCATCATTTATGGTTGTTCAAATTGTGTCATGCATGAGAAAGCCTGAAAAAGGGGGTAAGTGGAGCCCGAAAAGTTGCCCATCCTTTCCTTTCTAAGCTTTGTGCCCTCACAGGGTGCTGTATTTCTCTGAAGGAAGCATGAGATTTATCTAATGCATACATAAAGTTTCTCTCTATCTGTAAACTAAGTAAAAGATTTTCTATGAGGATTTAAGAGTGGTACTTAGTTCCAGGTTTGAGTTGTTAAGGAAAACTTCCATGAAGAAATGCTATGTAAACAGCATTTCAAAACAAATGGGAGTTAGCTAGTGAACAGAAATGGGAAGAATGCTCCAAATGAGGAGAAAAACAAAAGAATATAAGGAACTACAAGTAGGTAATTATGGCTGAAACCTAAGAGGGTGAGGGAGCAGCAGCAAGGAAGGACCTTGGAACACAGACCAGAAGAGAACCTTATAAAACATGATTAGGATTTGAACTTCATTTTGAAGGCAATGTCAAGTCATAGATACTTTAGCAACTAGTCATAGGTATTTTGGCAACTATCACATTTACATTTCAAAAACCTCAGTCTAGTGTTGGGCGGAACAGAGGGATGGCAAGCTGCAGGCAGGAATAGTGGGGAGCCGCAGTAAGTCTTTCAATAAGTCAGGCACAAGATATCAGCGACCTGAATGAAAACAGTTGTGTAGTAAAGATGGAGATAATCTTAGACCCTAGTTAACAGAATAATAAGCAAAATAATAATTTTTCATATAATTTCTTGCCATTAGGCAAGAAGGAGAAAATACTACTTCAAATAAACAGGCTGGGTGGTTTGGAGGAAAGTATAGAAACTTTGTAGACAGACAGCCCTGGGTCTGAATCACTACCCTGCCATTTGTTAGCTGTGGGCTCCTGGCCAAGTTTCTTAGCCTTTTTGGCCCTAGTTTTGTTACCTGTTAAATGTGTAATAATAATTCAGTTAAACAGTATACTTAGAGGGTGGTTGGAAAAATTATATATACAGGAACACCTCATTTTATTGTGCTTTGCTATAGTGCACATCACAATTATTGCATTTTTAACCAATTGAAGGGTTGTGGCAATCCTGTGTCAAGCAAGTCTATTGGTACCATTTTTACAACAGCGATGCGCTCACTTTGTACCTCTAAGTTCCATTTTAGTAATCATTGGAATATTTGAAACTTTTTCATTATGATATCTGTTATGATCTGTGATAAGTGATCTCAGACGCTGCTGCTACTGTAATTATTTTGGGAGACACGAGCCATACCTATATAAGATGGCAAACTCAGTGAATAAATGTTGTGTTTTGACTACTCCACTGAATAGCCATACCTCTGTTTCTGTCCTTCTCCTTAAGCCACCCTATTCCCTGAGACACAAAAATATTAAAAATATTAAAATTAGGCCAATTAATAACTCACAATGGCCTTTGGTGTTCAAATGAAAGGAAGAGTCACATAACTTTCACTTTAAATAAAAAAATCTAGAAATGATTAAGATTAGTGAGGAAGGCATGTTGATAGCCAAGACAGCCCCAAAGCTGGGCATTTTGTGCCAAACAGCCAATTTGTGAATGCAAAGGAAACATTCTTAAATGAAATTAAAGGTGCTACTCCAGTGAACACACAAACAATAAGAAAGCAAAATGCCTTCTTACTGATACAGGGAAAGTTTTTGTGGTCTGGATAGGAGATCAACCCAGTCACACCATTCTCTTAATCACCATCTGCAGAGCCAGGGCTTAGCTCTCCAATTCTGTGAAGGCTGTGAGAGATGAGGAAGCTGCAGAAGAAAATTTGGAAGCTAGCAGAAGTTGGTTCATGAGGTTTAAGAAAAGAAGCTGTCTCCATAACTAAAAGTGTAAGGTGAAGCAATAGGTACTAATGGAGAAACTGCAGTTATCCAGAAGATCTAGCTAAGATTGCTGATGACACTAAACAGATTTTCAGTGCAAATGAGGCAGCCTTTGATTGGAAGAAGATGCCATCTAGGGCTTTCATAACTACAGATAAGAGATCAATGCCTGGTTTCAAAGCTTCAAAAGATAGGCTGACTCTCCTGTTAGGGGCTAATGTAGATGGTGACTTTCAATTGAAGCTAATACTCACTGACCATTCCAAAATCCTACGGCACTTAAGAATTATGCTAAATCTACTCTGCCTGTGTTCTATAAATGGAACAAAGTCCAGATGACAGCACACCTGTTTGCAGCATGGTTACTGAATATTTTAAGTTCTTTGTTGTGACCTACTGCTCAGAAAAGAAGATTCCTTTCAAAATATTATTGCTCACCGACAACGCACCTGGTCACCTAAGAGCTCTGATGGAGAACATACAAGGAGATGAATGTTGTCTTCATGCATTCTAACACATTTTGCAATCCATGGATGAAGGAGTCATTTCAACTTTCAGGTCTTATTCTTTAAGAAATACATTTTGTAAGGCTGTAGCTGCTATAGATAGTGACTCCTCTGATGGATCTGGGCAAAATAAATGGAAATCCTCTGGAAATAATCCACCATTCTAGATGTCTTTCAAAACATTTGTAACTCGTGGGAGGTCACAATATCAACATGAAATGGAGTTTGGAAGAAGTTGATTCCAACCCTCACGGATGACTTTGAGGAGTTCAAGACTTCAGTGGAGGTAGAAATTGCAGATGTGGTGGAAATAGTAAAAGAACTAGAATTAGAAGCAGAGCCTCAGATATGGCTGAATTGCTGCAATCTCATGATAAAACTTGGATGGATGAGGAGTTGCTGCTTATGAACGCACAAAAAAACTATGTTCTTGAGATAGAATCTACTCCTGGTGAAGATGCTGTATCGTTTTTGACAACAAAGCATTTATTACATAAATTTATTTGATAAAGCAACAGCAGGATTGAAGAGTATTGACTTGATTTGGAAAGAAGTTCTTCTGTGAGTAAAATGCTGTTAAATAGCACTGCATGCTACAGAGAAATCTTTCATGAAGAGTCAATTGATATGGCAAACTTCATTGTTGTTTTATTTTAAGAAATTGCCACAGCCACCTCAATCTTTAGCCACCATCGCCCTTTAGCAACCTTCAGCAACCATCAGTCAGTAGCTATCAACGTGGGGGCAAGACCTTGCACCAGGGAAAAGATTATGATTTACAGAGGGCTTGCGTGGTTGTTAGCATTTCTTTTTTTAAGCAATAAAGCATTTTTTGATTAAGGTATGTACTTAATTTAGATATAATGCTCTTGCATACTTACTAGACTACAGGATAGTGTAAACATAACTTTTATATGCACTGGGAGTCAAAAAAATTGTGTGATGCATTTTATTGCCATATTCGCCTCATTGGGTTGGTCTGGAACTGAATTTGCAGTATCTTTGAAGTATGCCTGTGTTTCTGTGAGTGTGTGTGTGTGTGTGTGTGTGTGTGTGTGCGCCTGATTCACAGGTAGATCCCTAGTACAAGATGGTTTCCTTCTTTCCCCTTTTCTTCCATTACCCTTTCCTTAATTACTCGTTTTATAGGAAATTTACAACACTTTGCAAATGCATAGTTTCAAATGTAAAATGCAAACTTGTCCCCAAATGGAATTTAAGATAGGGCTTTATAGTGTTCATGGTGAACTCTTTATGATGGAGCAGTGGTTTTTTACCAGTGGCTCCTAATGTTTACTGGGCCACAAACCATTTGGCAATCAGATAAAGACTATGAATATTGTGTCTCAAAAAACGGCATTTATGTGGAACACTTCACATATAATTTCAATTACTTCAAAAACCTCCTGAAATTCATGATGAACTCCAGGTTAAAAAGTTTTCTTTTATATTATGTTTTAATTTTGAAAATTATGTTAGTGACTTAGTGTTTGTGAATGTGGCAATTAGGATTTTCCTATAGATTAGTGTTTAATAATAGTTTCCACTTTTATTTATTTATTTTTTGAGACAGAGTCTTGCTTTGTCAGCCAAGCTAGAGTGCACTGGCAATGACCTCGGCTCACTGCAACTTCCGCCTCCTGGGCTCAAGCAATTCTCCTGCCTCAGCCTCCCCAGTAGCTGGGATTACAGGTGTGTGCCACCATGCCCGGCTAATTTTGTATTTTAGTAGAGACAGGGTTTCACCATGTTGGCCAGGCTGGTCTCGAACTCCTGACCTCAGGTGATCTGCCCACCTTGGCCTCCCAAAGTGCTGGGATTACAGGCATGAGCCACCGCACCTGGCCAATAGTTTCTACTTTTAAACAAGTTCTTCCAGAAATGGCTATGTGAAAATTTTTTTGAAAAGCGAACTATGATAGAAAAGTTTGCTTGAAAACAATTCTTATTCTTAAAAACATACACTGGCTCATGTGAGAGGACAAGGCTCTTCTGATAAAATTCTATCATCTAATACCATTTTGTATCAGGAGCCCTAATAAGTCTTGTGGTACATTTTCTTCTAATCTGTGACATTCAGGAACTGCATTTCTGCAACAATCATTTATCAGCTTCTGTTTACACTAGACAACTGAGACTAGTAAACCCACACTGTGTCCAAGCCACTGGTCATATTACACAAAGCACACTATACTCTGAAAAGAATGTATACAATAAAAACTGAGATTCAAAACACAGTTAGGACTGTGATGGATCACAGTCAAGTTCCAACCTCTGTGGGTCAAATGGGAGGGCAACTATGGTTAGTTTCTTATTCAGCCACAGACATTCCTGTGGTAAGGAGTAACTAAATGGTGGGCTGTGGAGTACAGGGTGGGTATGCAGAATAACACATACTGAGACAAGATAACTTTCATCCTGTGTCAGGTCACAAATGTGAGTGCCAGAGATCACAAGATACAGATGATGACTTTGCAGTTTTTCCTGGAAATTGGAAATAAGCTCCCTCTCTCTTTTTTAAAAACTGCTTATATTTTATCACATAATATTTCTAGTAAACATGTTAAAAAAACCAAGAAAACCAATGTCTGGATTAGGTGTATTAAGGCCCTCTTCACTACAACTCCTACTTTGCTTTTTACTGCACAAAACTTATGAAAAGCTATGAGAATAAGGACTCAACAGGAGTTTTTAGTTCATGAGTCTTTTGAAGTAATCTTTTATCGCTTAACAAATCAGAGTTATGTAGAAGACTTTCCACTGTTACTCCCAACTTTTAATATGATGTCCAGCATGTTCAAGTTGCATTAATATATAAACTATTTCCTTATAATCTGATATAAACCTACAGACTAAAACATTTGCTGACAAGCAAGGCAAGAAAAATGTCAGGAAGAAAGCCAAGTTTAACCATAGCCAGTGCTTATAGGTATAACAAGATCAAGAAAGAATTCCTTGCATACTTGAAGCTGATAAAGGATATTCACTTCTCATTCTTTGTCTAAATGCTTAAGGTCTAAAGAGGTCTAATAAATTTTAGAACAGGTAAAAAGACCCATGACAGGTTTAGAAGTTCTAAAAGTATCATATTAATCTGAAGAACTAGACAGATACTATCTGGAGCTAGAGAAGTTTAATACAGGACAACACATATGCTGAATTGGTTTACAGTGTCTTACAAAGTTATTTTGACTCTTTTGAACACATATTTGTAGAAGGATAATCTCAGGTGCCTGAGAACAAAGGCTATAGGAAGAGCTTGAGCAAACTGGGGAGGGAGACAGGGCTAAAGAGAGAAGGTTGCCACGGTCTGAATGTTTGTGTCTTCCCCAAATTCATATGTTAAAATCTTAACCCCAAGGTAATGATATTAGGAGGGAGGGCCTTTGGGCGTGATGAGGTCATGAGGAGAGACTCGTCATGAATAGAATTAGTACCTTATAAAATGGACCTGAGAGAGCTTCCTTGCCCCTTCTTCCACATGAGGACATAGCATAAAGATGGCCATCTATGAACTATGAAGTGGGCTCTTACCAGAGCCTTTATCTTGGACTTAGTCTCCAGAACTGTGAGAAATAAATTTCTATTGTTAAGCCACCCAGTCGTTGGTATTTTGTTCTCATAGCCTGAATGAACAAAAAGACTAGCAAAAGGTAAAGGCTACCAATGATCACCATAATATCTTAAAACTTGGTTTAGCTTGGTTAAGGAATCCAGGAAGTAATGGGAAGCGGGGAGAGGAGGGAAAAGCCTCATATTACCACAGCACAAATTAACTTCCAACCTATCATCTACAGATCAAATATACTAGGCCTACAGGGGAGTGTAAATTAACACAACAGGGTTATTACCTTATTTTAAAAAGTAGATGCAATGGCATGTCTTGCTTGTTACGAATCTGATCATTTTTATTTAAAACCAACGGAAATCACATTTTAAATTTAATTGTTACAGGCCACGTATAGAAAGTATCAGTTACACTGTTTAGTGATAGAATATCCACAAAAACTGTCTCTTGTCTAGGTTTCTAGACAAGAATAAAATATTATTCAGATATACATTGTTCTTTTCTATTTTTTGTTTTGCTTTAAAGAATAATTGCCCATCTGACTGCAACTAGACATGTACAGATGAATATTTCTTTTGATAACAAAAGATAAGTTTTAACTTTGTGCCAAGAATATAACAATTTAAGGGTAAGATGAACTGTCACTAATATTTTCTGAAAAGATAAGACAAAGTGAGAGGCAAAGATTCCTCCAATTTCTTTTTTAGATAACCTTTTGAATATGATACACTGTTGGGGATGAAATCTTAGTGGTCTCATAACCACAAAATATGATCTAGATATAGTTAATAATTAACTTTAGTCTTATGAGTTTCAGAGACTAACATACCAATAAGATATTTACACTTTTTCTTCAAACTAAAGTTATAAAAACACTAACTGGAGCTTTCACTTTATTCTAGTCTATGTTGTTGGACAGTTTTCCATTCTGAGACCCACCACTGTCTCTAGAGTTGCATCCCCATTACCTACTTTCCCATAGGGAGGAAAACAACACAACAACACTTTAAGCATGCTATTGTACTAAGTCATCATTCTTAATAAACATCACAATTCACTTCCAGGAAAGAGATGGATTCGCTATGGAGCTTTTACAAGCTGAAACTTTGACCTTGTGTTAGAAGTAGGGTAATGTGGGTAATAGTTGCCATGGGTATCAAAAC
Source organism: Rhinopithecus bieti (assembly GCF_001698545.2). NCBI lineage: Eukaryota > Metazoa > Chordata > Mammalia > Primates > Cercopithecidae > Rhinopithecus > Rhinopithecus bieti. Next base: position 9,885 of record NW_016811753.1, read on the forward strand.
AAATTATACATTTTCCACTAGGTAACATTGGATTAATGTCAAAATAAAAATTCTCCTTTATATTTGAACACTCTGCTCAAGGATATAAAATGTACCTTTTATATCCTTGTTTACTTAACACATTATATGGTAGACTAATTCTCCCTATTCATCTGAATAGTCATTGCTTTAATTCCCAGATTTATAGACTTGTTCTCTGAGATTAATTCAGCATGCTTCAGTTTTGTAAGAGGTATCTTTCTGGGGCTTTCTGTATATATCCTGCTGGCATGTTTTGTTTCTAAGCCCAGAGAATCTAATTACAGTTTAGTAGCCAAAGATGCAATATCTCACATGAGTTTTTTAAAACGATTATTTTGCAACAGCACAAGAGTCAAACCTTGCCATGTTTCTCATTTTAAATGTAACACAATAAAGGCTTGAATTGACTTTATGCTTGTTTTGATACAAAGGTCTTACTACTCTTCTTAACCCTACTAATAGATGTAGTCTACATTTGTTTGGCTTGTCAAATTAAACTCAGCCATACAGCAACAAGGATCAGCACAAAAACGGGTCTACCCTATAAACAGTACCACACATTTCAGAGACCTAGGTCTCTACTTCAATCATTAGAGATTATCTGATTTTTCTTAAGGCTTAATAATATAGCTTTGCTTACAGCATATTTGACTATGCTTGATTATACTATATGCTATTGCTCATTGCTTTATTTAAGCTTTAAGATAAAGCGAATTAAGGAATAACTGACAACTGGGATTTAGCAAGACTAAATTCTGGCCTACAGAAGCCTCTACATGGTGCCCTAATTAAAGTAAGATCTTTGCAGTCCTTCTTTATTCTGGTGAAAAGCAATGTTTTACCTAGACAAGAAATGGCAGATTCTAAAGGTTTTCTGATGTACTTAATGTGGAAGCAGGGTCAAATACAAATACAGAAGGGGAAGTGGTAATTGTAAAGAAACCATCTTATAGCAATAAACTGCTAATCAATTGTAATTATAGGAAATAGTTAATGAATACATATTAAAATGGTATCACATGGCTTCTGATTATATAACAGTTATTCAGGCACATGAATGCTGTATTTCTCAGATCCATTCTGTCTTCTATGTAAGTTTAGATAATATAACCAACACATCTGGTCACTGTATAGTAATTCCTGCATATTTGTATGACAAAATACACTCTAGTACTAATTTGTATGCCAAATGGGTGATTTTAATGCTGTCATATACTAGACAAGTGGTTCATTCATTCTTACTTGGAGTGGTTCAGTGATATTTTCCCATGTGTTAAATTCAATATTAAAAGTCTTTTTCTTTTACTTAACTATACCCTCTTTCATTTAATATTTTCATTTGTTGGGTTTTCAGACTAATTCTTTTACCAGGTCTTAACAGAAGATGTTACAGAAGATGCTAAAAATTACAATCAGTGTCTACTGTTCCACAAACAAAAAATTATTAAGTCCAAATATGGATTTGACATAAAAATCAAACATTTGAAGTGGTAACTTATAACTGTACTAACTAGAATTGCCACCTCTGCTTCCTTTTCCTAGTATTCAACTGTGGCTTTCTTAATCTTTTCAAAACAGGACTCTGCCAGCTGCCAGCTGCAGCACACTGATTTTCACTTAGAAGAAAAGCGTTGGTTTCTGAAGATTCACTTAAAAAGACCCAAAACACCTTCAGAGGTTAAAAAAGACCTCATCAGAACAACTCTTATGAAAACTTCTTCACTACTACTGATCAGAAACTGTAGGGCTCAGATGAGCGGGTGATATTAGGGTAGCCTGAACACATCAAATTCTATACCTTATTTGAAAAAATTGAGGTAAAACATATATAACATGAAATTTCTCCTTTTAACCATTTTTAAGTGTAGAACTCAGTGGTTTTAAGTACATTTGCAATGTTGTACAACCATCACCACTAGTTATTTCCATTTTTTTTCATCATCTCAAAGAGAAACTTTGTACTCACTAAGCATTAATTCCTATTCCTCCCTCCCCCAGCCCCTGGTACCACTAATCTACTTCCTGTCTCCATGAATTTGCTGATGGTTGATATTTTATATAAATGAAATTATATAATATTCGTCCTTTTTATATGTGGCTTATTATACTTACCATAATGTTTACAAGGTTCATTCACTCTGCATCAAATATCAGAACTTCATGTCTTTTTATGGCTGAACACTACACTGTATATACTACCTTTTGTTTATTCATTTACCTGTCAATAAACACTTGGGTTGTTTCTACCTTTGACTTGTTAATAATGCTACAAAGAACACTGGTGTACAATATCTATTTGAGTCCCTGTTTTCAATTCTTTTTGGTAAGCATCTAGGAATCAAATTACTGAGTCATATGGCAATTCCATATTTACATTTTCAAGGAACTGCTAAAATATTTTCTATAGAAGCTACATCATTTTACAATCCCACTATTAATGCACCAGGGTTCTAATTTCTCCTCATCCTTGCCAATACTTGGTTGTGAAGAGGTATCTCACTGTGATTTTAATTTTTATTTCCCTAATGACTAACGATACTGATTATCTTTTCCATGTGCTTATTGGCCATTTGTATATCTTCCTCAGAGAAATGTCTACTCAAGTCCTTTGCCCATTTCTTAGTATCATTGTCTGCTGTAGAGCTGTAGGAGTTGTTAGTGAATAGAAATACAACTGATTTTTGCATATTGATTTTGTATTCTGGTATTAAGTCCTTATCAGGTATATGATTTAAAAATATTTTCTCCCATTTCGTGGGTTGTCTTTTCACTCTCTTGAAAGTGTCCTTTGAAGCACAAATTTTTATATTTAGAAGTCCAACTTAGTCTTTGTTGTCTGTGCTCTTGGTGTCACACTTAAGAAACCACTGTCAAATTCAAGGTTATGAAGATTTATCTCCACATTTTCCTCTAAGAGTTTTATAGTTGTAGATTTTAAATTTAGTCTTTGGTCCATTGAGTTAAATTTTATATATGGTACAATGTAAGGGTCCAATTTCATTATTTTGCATGTGGATATTCAGTTTTCCCAGCACTCAATTTCAGAGTCTGTTATTGGTCTATTCAGGGATTCAACATCTTCCTGGTTTAGTCTTGGGAGGGTGTATGTGTCCAGGAATTTATCCATTTCTTCTAGATTTTCTAGTTTATTTGCATGAGGTGTTTATAGTATTCTCTGATGGTAGTCTGTCTTTCTATGGGATTGGTGGTGATATCCCCTTTATTAGTCTTGCTAGTGGTCTATCTATTTTGTTGATCTGGAAAAATCAGCTCTGGAAATCACTGATTTTTTGAAGGGTTTTTTGTGTCTCTATCTCGTTCAGTTCTGCTCTAATCTTAGTTATTTCTTGCCTTCTGCTAGCTTTTGAATGTTTGGTCTGGCTTCTCTAGTTCTTCTAATTGTGATGTTAGGGTGTCATTTTGAGATCTTTCCTGCTTTCTCTTGTGGGCACTTAATGCTATAAATTTCCATCTACACACTGCTTTAAATGTGTCCCAGAGATTCTGGTACATTGTGCCTTTGCTCTCATTGGTTTCAAAGAACATCTTTATTTCTGCCTTCATTTTGTTATTTACCCAGTAGTCATTCAGGAGCAGGTTGTTCAGTTCCCATGTAGTTGTGTGGTTTTGAGTGAATTTCTTAATCCTGAATTCTAATTTCATTGCACTGTGGTCTGAGAGACGGTTTGTTGTGATTTCTGTTCTTTTACATTTGCTGAGGAGTGCTTTACTTCCAACTATGTGGTCAATTTTGGAATAAATGCAATGTGGTGCTGAGAACAATGTATATTCTGTTGATTTGGGCTGGAGAGTTCTGTAGACGTCTATTAGGTCTGCTTGGTGCAGAGCTGAGTTCAATTCCTGGATATCCTTGTTAACTTTCTGTCTCGTTGATCTGTCTAATGTTGACAGTGGGGTATTAAAGTCTCCCATTATTATTGTGTGGGAGTCTAAGTCTCTTTGTAGGTTTCCAAGGACTTCCTTTACGAATCTGGGTGCTCTTGTATTGGGTGCATATATATTTAGGATAGTTAGCTCTTCTTGCTGAATTGATCCCTTTACCATTATNTTTTTTTTTTTTTTTTCTTTCCATTAGCTTGGTAGATCTTCCTCTTTCCCTTTATTTTGAACCTGTGTGTGTCTCTGCACATGAGATGGGTCTCCTGAATACAGCACAGTGATGGGTCTTGACTCTTTATCCAATTTGGCAGTCTGTGTCTTTTAATTGTGGCATTTAGCCCACTTACATTTAAGGTTAATATTGTTATGTGTGAATTTTATCCTATCATTATGATATTAGCTGGTTATTTTGCCCGTTAGTTGATGCAGTTTCTCCCTAGCACTGATGGTCTTTACAATTTGGCATGTTTTTGCAGTGGCTGGTACTGGTTGTTCCTTTCCATGTTTAGTGCTTCCTTCAGGAGCTCTTCTAAGGCAGGACTGGTGACAAAATCTCTCAGCATTTACTTGTTTATAAAGGATTTTATTTCTCCTTCACTTATGAATGAATCTTAGTTTGGCTGGATGTGAAATTCTGAGTTGAAAATTCTTTTCTTTGAGAATGTTGCACATTGGACCTCACTCTCTTCTGGCTTGTAGAGTTTCTGCTGAGAGATCCACTGTTAGTCTGATGGGCTTCCCTTTGTGGGCAACCCAAGCTTTCTGTCTGGCTGCCGTTAACAGTTTTCCCTTCATTTCAACCTTGGTTAATCTGACAATTATGTGTCTTGGGGTTGCTCTTCTCGAGAAGTATCTTTGTGGTGTTCTCTGTATTTCCTGAATTTGAATGTTGGCCTCCCTTGCTAGGTTGGGGAAGTTCTCTTGGATAATATCCTGAAAAGTGTCTTCCAGCTTGGTTCTATGCTCCCCATCACTTTTAGGTATACCAATGAAACGCAGATTTGGTCTTTTCACATAGTCCCATATTTCTTGGAGGCTTTGTTCGTTTCTTTTTATTCTTTTTTCTCTAAACTTTTCTTCTCGCTTCATTTTATTCATTTGATCTTCAATCACTGATACCCTTTCTCCCACTTGATCGAATCGGCTACTGAAGCTTGTGCATGCATCACGTAGTTCTTGTGCCATGGTTTTCAGCTCATCAGATCACTTAAGGTCTTCTCCACACTGTTTATTCTAGTGAGCCATTCATCTAATTCTTTTTCAAGGTTTTTAGCTTCCTTGTGTTCAAACATCCTCCTTTGGCTCAGAGAAGTCTGTTATTACCGACCTTCTGAAGGCTACTTCTGTCAACTCGTCAAAGTCATTCTCTGTCCACCTTTGTTCTGTTGCTGGCGAGGAGCTGCCATCCTTTGGAGGAGAGGTGCTCTGATTTTTAGAATTTTCAGCTTTTCTGCTCTGGTTTCTCCCCATCTTTGTTGTTTTATCTACCTTTGGTCTTTGATGATGGTGACCTACAGATGGGTTTTGGTGTGGATGCCCTTTTGTTGATGTTGATGCTATTCCTTTTTGTTTGTTAGTCTTCCTTCTAACAGGTCCCTCAGCTGCAGGTCTGTTGGAGTTTGCTGGAGGTTCACACCAGACCCTGTTTGCCTGGGTATTACCAGCAGAGGCTGAAGAATAGCAAATACTGCTGCCTGATCCTTACTCTGGAAGCTTCATCCCAGAGGGGCACCTGGGTGTATGAGGTGTCAGTCGGCCCCTACTGGGAGGTGTCTCCCAGTTAGCCTACACGGGGATCAGGGACCCACTTGAGGAGGCAGCCTGTCTGTTCTCAGAGCTCAAACACTGTGCTGGGAGAACCACTGCTCTCTTCAGAGCTGTCAGACAGAGATGTTTAAGTCTGCAGAAGTTTCTGCTGCCTTTTGTTCAGCTATGCCCTGCCCCGTGGAGTCTACAGAGGCAGGTAGGCCTCATTGAGCTGTGGCGGGCTCCACCNCTGCCTGATCCTTACTCTGGAAGCTTCATCCCAGAGGGGCACCTGGGTGTATGAGGTGTCAGTCGGCCCCTACTGGGAGGTGTCTCCCAGTTAGCCTACACGGGGATCAGGGACCCACTTGAGGAGGCAGCCTGTCTGTTCTCAGAGCTCAAACACTGTGCTGGGAGAACCACTGCTCTCTTCAGAGCTGTCAGACAGAGATGTTTAAGTCTGCAGAAGTTTCTGCTGCCTTTTGTTCAGCTATGCCCTGCCCCGTGGAGTCTACAGAGGCAGGTAGGCCTCATTGAGCTGTGGCGGGCTCCACCCAGTTTGAGCTTCCTGGCTGCTTCATTTACCTAATCAAGTCTCAGCAATGGTGGACACCCCTCCCCCAGGTAGGCTGCCACCTTGCAGTTTGATCTTGGACTGCTTTGCTAGCAGTGAGCAAGGCTCCATGGGCGTGGGACCCACTGAGCCAGGCGTGGGATATAATCTCCTGGTGTGCTGTTTGCTAAGACCATTGGAAAAGTGCAGTATTGAGGCAGGAATGTCCCGATTTTCCTGGTACAGTCTGTCACGGCTTCCTTTGGCTAGGAAAGGGAAATCCCCCAACTCCTTGCACTTCCTGGGTGAGGTGATGCTCTGCTCTGCTTCGGTTCGCCTGTGGGCTGCACCTACTGTCCAAGCAGTCCCAGTGAGATGATCCAGGTACCTCAGCTGGAAATGCAGAAATCACCTGTCTTCTTCATCGATCACACTGGGAGCTACAGACCAGAGCTGCTCCTATTCGGCCATCTTGGAATGGACCTCCAACATAGTACAATTTCTACTTTTTAAAAAAAAGTTTCTATGAAGAAATGGAAGATTGGCTCAAATTCTAGAACTTTTTTATTATCATACATAAAATAAAATAGTATTTATTAAATTTACATGTATGTAAACAATAGTACTAGAAACAAGATTAATAGTTGATGTTAATTGAGTGCTCACTAGTATCAGGCTCTGCAATGAACCATATATGTCTAATCTAAAATCTTCACAAGAATTCTATGAAATAGGTATTTTTAGCCCCTTTTATGACTTAGAATAAATAATTTGTGCAAAGTAACACAGCTAGTAAGAAACAACACAGCAACCAATGTATGTTGACTAAAAGATTCGTGTTTTTAGATACTACCCTTATCCAAATAACAGTCAGGGTACAAATTAGCCTTTGGAATAAATTGAGGTAGGCTTACTTATAAGTACAGGTGCTATGTAAGAGAATCATAAGAGATACTGCAGTTACCTGGGGCTAGCAAAAGCAGAGCTGTTGCCATCCCTACAGTCAGAGGGACCAGTGGTTGGTAAAAGTGTTGTGGAGACAAGGCTTCCTGGAGAGAAGTGTTACCCTTCAACAGAGGGACAAGCCAACCTGAGATAATTCTGGAGGGAAGGACCCAGCAGGAGAAATATTCTGACCCCATTCTCTCCTAAAACTTGCCAGAGCTCCTGACTGGTTAACAACTGGAAGCCAGAAGACATGGAAGTCAGCTTCCCGGGGTGAATAAGGTAAAAAACGATGGAGAATAGATCTATGAGGGGAGATGGGGCAAAGAAAAGGTATCCAGGAGAACCATGGATACATAATAGAATTCCAACAAATATGCTTTAAACTGAGACATTTCTAAATTAGTGGGAGGGGAAAAAAAATAGGCCTACAGATCTGTACAGCAGACAAAAATATGTACAGTACAAGTGAATAAATATGTAAAGTTCTCTTTTGCCTTATGCTAAGTATTAAAGATACATTGCTATACAAATGTTTAAAACAGTTCTTCTGTTTTAAACAGAAGATATAAAATGATTTCCTAATGTTGGATTGAAGCATAATAGCTGAGCATATAATTTGTTTAGTAATTGTTTATAAGTATGCCTGAGTATGGAGGACATGAAGAAGAAAGAATTATTTATAATAGCATCTGGTTTCTGATAAGTATGATATTGACTGACTTATTTAGAATGTGATGGCTCTTTATTTATTGCTATTAGTATCATACATATTTATTCACCTGAATAGTCATGTTTCCAGATTTCCTTCATATTTTAAACTTTTAGTTTTACTGGCACTTTGATTGGCAATATAGTGTTCTATACAATGCCTTGTACATCACAGATGATATATTTAATTGATTATTTAATGAAAGAAATGAGTTACCTATTGACATATATATGTTTTTACCTTTATGGTAAAATTAAAATGAACAGAAACCTATAGTTTAATACAATAAGTAAGATGTTAGAAAACATTTGTCAATCTTAAAAAGATAATTATACAAGGTCTATTTATTAGATATCATCTTTAAAATTGTTATTGTTTTATGAAAATAAGAGCCCTAAGCTTGTTAGCACATACAGCATAAAAGTTTATTTCAGGTCTTGCTTTCACACACTGGAAGAACCACTGTGCTCTGTCAAAGTCAGAATAAGTCTGTTTTAGAAAACAGGATATGTGGCAGCATTCACACTCAAAAGCCTTCGGAGCTCACTGAGTTAATGGTATGATTTATAGAGTCATACAGACTGGTGTTTCAATCCTGGCTCTGACACAGGCAAATGAGATTAACTTTGAGTCTAAGTTTTCTAATGTGTAAGATGTATAATACAATAGATCTGTAGAGGATGGCGGGGGCCACGGGTGTAGGTGCCCTGCCAGTGGCAGCTCAGGTGCTGTGGGTAGGAAGTGCTCCACTGGGAGGCACCATAGGCAGGCAGTTCTTGAGAGGGGATGCTGCAGGTTAGAAGCATATGGCATTCATGACTGGGATTATTACGATTGTTGGGATTTCTTCTTAAGGCCATATATTACTTAGAACATGTGATTTTAAATATTATATCTGCACTATAATTGAAAGTTGAGATTTTTCATTGGAATGACATAGCAACATAAATTAACGTAGCAGCAGCAGCAACAGCAGCAGTATTGTGGTAGTAGTAAAAAATAATTTAACAACTTACATCAAAATAATATAGACACTATGGCTTTAGTGAGAGGTTATCATGTAAATTCAAGAAATGCAGAGAACCCTTGTGAGAGAGTATGTAAGACAACCATCCCCAAGACACACAGTCATCAGATTCTCCAAGGCAGATGTGAAAAAAAAATCTTAAAGGTAACTAGAGAGAAGGTGTGGGTCACTTACAAAGGGAACCCTGTCAGGCTCAGTAGACCTTTCTGCAGAAACCTTACAAGCCATAAGAGACTGGGAGCCTATTTTCAATAACCTTAAATAAAAGAAATCCCAACCAATAATTTTATATCCCACCAACTAAGCTTCATAAGCAAAAGAGAACTGAAATCCTTTCCAGACAAGCAAAAGCTAAGGGAGGCTGACTACAGTGGCTCATGCCTACAATCCTAGCCTTTTAGGAGGCCTAAGTGGGCAGATTGCTTGAGCCCCAGGGGTTTGAAACAAGCCTGGGAAACAGAGAGAGATCCTGTATCTACAAAATAATACAAAATCATCCAGGTGTGGTGACATGTACCTGTAGTCCCAGCTACTTAAGAGACTGAGTTAGGATCATCTGAGCCCAGGATGCAGAGGTTGCAGTGAGCTGAGATTGCACCACTGTACTCCAGCTGGGGAGACAAAGCAAGAGCCTACCTTAAAAAAACAAAAAAGCAAAGGGAATTTGATAGCAGTAGACCTATCTTACAAGAGTTCCTAAAGGAAGTGCTAAACATGGAAATGAAAGAGCAATATTTGTCATCATAAAAACACACTTAACAACATACACCATTGACACTATAAAACAACTATACAATTAAGTCTACATAACAACCAGCTAAAAGCATGATGATAAGACCAAATTCTCACATAGCAATATCGACCAGGAATGTAAACAGGCTAAATGCCTCAATTAAATGGTATAGAGTGTCAAGTTGGATAAAGAAGCAAGACCCAAATGTTTGCTGTCTTCAAGAGATCCATCTCAGAAGTAACAGAAATAGGCTCTAAGTAAAGGAATGGTGAAAGATTGATCAGGTCAATAGAAAACAAACAGCAGGGGTTGCTATTCTTATACCAGACAAACATTAAAGCAACAACAATCGAACAAAGAAAAATATTACATAATAATAAGGGGCTCAATCCATCAAGAAGACTTAACTATTCTAAATATATACACACCCAAAATTAGAGTACCCAGATTCATAAAAAAGGTTCTTAGAGATCCATGAGGAAATACAAACACATGATAACACTGGGAGACTTCAACACCACCTTGACAATGTTAGATCATCAAGGCAGAAAACTAACACATATTTTCTGGACTTAAACTCAATATTTGACCAACTAGACCTAATAGACACCTACAGAACACTCCATCCAACAACAGAATACATATTCTTCTCATCTGCACATGGCACATACTTTAAGATCAATGACATGCTAAACCATAAAGTTTCAACAAATTAAAAAAATTGAAATCATACCAACCACATTCTCAGACCACAGCATAGTAAAAACAGCAAGCAATACCAAGATCTATTAAAACCATACAATTACATGTTAACCTACTCCTGAATGACTTTTGGGTAAATAACAAAATTAAGGCAGAAATCAAAACATTATTTGAAACAAATAATGTTTTAAATAATGACACAACATACTGCTTTGGGACACAGTTACAGTTGCATTAAGAGGAAAGTTCATAGCACTAAACTCCTACATGAAGAAGTCAGAAAGCTCTCAAATTAACAATCTAGCATTATACCTAGAGGAACTATAAAAACAGGAAAAAACCAACCCCAAAGCTAGCAGAAGAAAAGAAATAACAAAAATCAGAGCTGAACTGAATAAAACTGAGATGTGAAAATCCAGACAAAGGATCAATAACCCCAAAAGTTGGCTTTTCAACAGATGAAACAAGATTGAAACTGCTAATTAGATTAATAAAGAAAAAAGAAGATCCAAATAAACCCAATCTGAAGTGACAAAGGTGACATTTCAGCCAACCCTACAAAAATACAAAAGTTCAGCAGAGAATACTATGAACACCTCTATGCACACAATTAGGAAATCTACAAGACATTGATAAATTCCTGGAAACACATAGCCTGTTAAGATTGAACTAGGAAGAAATTAGAATTTGGAACAGACCTATAACAAGTTCTGATATTGAATCAGTAATAAAAAGCCTACCAACCCAAAAAAGCCCAGAACCAGCTTGATTCACAGCCAAATTCTCCCAGACATAAAAAGAAGAGCTGATGTCAGTCTAACTACGCAAAAAAAAAAAAAAAAAAAAAAATCAATCAATCAAGGAGGGGAGATTCCTCTGCAGCTCATTCTATGAAGCCAGCATCATCCTTATACCAAAATCTGGCAGAGATACAATGAAAATAAGGAAACTTCAGGCCAATATCCCTGATGAACATGCAAAAATCCTCAACAAAATACAGGCAAACCAAATCTAGGAGTGCATCAAAAAGCTAATGCACTAAAATTAAATAGGCTGTATTCCTGGGATGCAAGTTTGGCTTAACATATGCAACTAAATAAATATGATTCACTATATAAATGAAATTAAAAACAAAATCCACGATCATCTCAATATATGCAGAAAAGGTCTTTAATATATGTGAAAGTCTCAATAAATGTAGAAAAGGTCTTCAATAAAATTCAACATCCCTTCATGTTAAACATCCTCAACAAATTAGGCATCAAAAAAAACCCTCAAAATAAAAAGAGGCATTAGAGATATTAGAGATCCATGAGGACATTTAGGACAAACCCACAGTCAACATCATAATAAACAGGGAAAAGCTGGACACATTCTCCTTGAAAACTGGAACAAGACAAGGACGTCTGTTCTCAACTTTGGTATTCAACATAGTAGTGGAAGTCTTAGCCAGGGCAATCAGGCAAGAGAGAGAAAAAGGGATCCGAATAGGAAAAGAGGAAGTCAAACTATCTTTCTTTACAGATGATATGACTGTACACCTAGAAAACCCTAGAGATGCTGCCAAAAGGCTTTTAGAACTAATAAGCAATTTCAGTAATGTTTCAGGACACAAAATAAATGTACAAAAATAAGTAGCATTTCTATATATCAATAGCATTCAAGCTGAGAGGCAAATCAAGAATACAAATCCATGTACAATAGCCACAAACAAAAATATCTAGGAATGTATCTAACCAAGAAGGTGAAAGATCTCTACCACGAGAGTTATGAGACACAGGTGAAAGAAATTATAGACAACATAAACAAACGGAAAAACGTTCCATGCTCATGGAAAGGAAGTGTATTAGTCTGTTCTTGCACTGTTATAAAAATTGCCTGAGACTGGGTATTTATAAAGAAAAAAGGTTTCATTGGCTCACAGTTCTGCAGCCTATACAGGAAGCATGGCTGAGGAAGCTTCAGGAAATGTATAATCATGATGGAAGGTGAAGGGGATGCAGGCACATCCTACAAGGATGCAGCAGGAGGAAGACAGCAAAGGGAGAGGTGCTACATACTTTTAAACAACCAAATCTTCTAAGAACTCACTATCACAAGAACAACAAGGGGGAAAATCCACCTCCATGATCAAGTCACCTCCCATCAGGCCCTTCCTCCAACAATTCGACATGAGATTTGGCCAGGAACACAAATTCAAACCATATTGGGAAGAGTTAAGATTGTTACAATGGCCATACTGCCCAAAGCAATCTATAGATTCAACATTATTCCTACAAAACTACCAAAATCATTTATCACAGAATTAGAAAAAGCTATTCTAAAATTGATATGAACCAAAAAAAAGCCCAAATCATCAAAGCAATCCTAAGCCAAACAAAGCCAGAGCCATCACATTTCCTCACTTCAAAGTATACTACAAGGCTATAGTAACTCAAACAGCATGATACTGGTACAAAAACAGATATAGACTCATGGAAAAGGATAGAGAAACCAGAAATAAAGCCAGATACTGACAACCAGCTGATGTTTGACAAAGTCAACTATAATACACAATGGGGAAAGGACTCCCTATTCAATAAACAGTGCTGGGATATTCTAGCCAAATGCAGAAGATTGAAACTGGATCCCTTCCTTTTACCATATACAAAAACTGACTCCAGATGGATTAAAGATTTAAATGTAAGGCCTAAAGCAATAAAAACCCTAGAAGAAAACCTAGGCAATAACATTCTGGGCAGTGGCCAGGAAAGGATTTATGACTAATTCCTCAAAAGCAATTGCAACAAAAGCAAACATTGACAAATGGGACCTAATTAAACTGAAGAGCTTCTAGACAACCAAATAAATAGCATCAGAGTGAACAGACAACCTACAGAATGGAGGAAAATTTCTGCAATCTATCCGTCTGATAAAGGTCTAATATCCAGAGACTATAAGGAACTTAAACAAATTTACAATTAAAAAAAAAAAAACACCATTAGAAAGTGGACCAAAAGCATGAACAGATACTTCTCAAAAGAAGAAATTCACACAGCCAACAAATATAAGGAAAAAAGCTCAACATCACTGATCATTAGAGAAATGCAAATTAAAACCACAATGAGATACCATCTCATGCCAGTTGGAATGGCGATTATTAAAAAGTCAAACATGCTGGTGAGGTTACAGAGAAAAAGGAACACTTTTACACTGTTGGTGTTAGTGTAAATTAGTTGAACCATTGTGGAAGACAGTATGGCGATTCCTCAAAGATCTAGAAGCAGAAATACCATTTGACCCCGCAATCCTATTACTGGGTATATGCCCAAAGTAATATGAATCATTCTATTATAAAGATACATGTGCACATATATTCACTGCAGCACTATTCACAATAGCAAAGACATGGAATCAACCTTAATGCTCATCAATGATAGACTGGTGGTGAGAGACAGGACTAGCTGGATTTCCTAGCTGACTAAGAAGCAGTGCATTCCAGTCAGCTGTCTTGCTTCCAGGCATTCTGAGGCTCGCATAGGAAAAAAACCATAATAAGTCTGTGAATCCTTCACTGGCAACCAAGGTATCCAGGTTCTCTCATCAAAATTGACTAGAAGGCTGGCATGACCCACTGAGAGAAGGAAGAGAAGTGTAGTGTGGTGGTCCACCTGTGATCCACACAGGGAAGAGGAACTTCCCTAGCCAAGGGAGGCAGTGAGTGAACACACTACCCAGCCGGGGGAAACGGTGCTTTTCCCTCTGAACTGTGCAACTCATGGATTGGGAAGATACACTCACAAACCCATTCCACCATGGCCTAGGGTCCCAACCCCAGAACGTGCAGATTCTTAACAGCCTCTCTGCTGGAATCTGCTAAAGCCTACGGAACTCTTGTGGGGAGGGGCGACCAGCACCGGCCGTGGCTGCCTGCTGTCTAAGTCATTTGAGCTCCTTGGAGAAGGGGCAGCAGCCAGTCCTGGGACTCACAACTGCCTAACACCCTAAGCTCCCTGGGTGGGGGAAGTGTGGCACCCATTTCTATAGCTCCAGGCTGTGCTTTTTCCCTGCTGGAGCCAGGGAGGCTGGACTGTTTGGTCCCAAGACTTGTCCCCACAGTCCAACACACTGGCTGTGGCAGTCTGCAGCCAAAGTGCCTTTTCAGGTCTAACCCTGACCCATCCTTCCTCAGTGGGAGAGGCTTCCCTGAACAATCTCCAATAACTCTAGCCAGAGGCTCAGGGACAGAATTCAGATCTCCCTGGGCCAGAGGCCCTGGGGGGTGGGGAGCGGTGGCCTCAGTCTCTACAGACCAGCTGACTTAGCCTCTCCTCCTGGTAGTTCTGAGGAATCCAGGTAGCTCAGATGAGTAGGTTTACCCCCAGTGAAACACACCCTCTAGAACAAGGGATAAAGTACTTCATTAAACAGGGCCTGCTTCCTGTGCCATCCAACTGGGTGAGACGATCCAACAGGGGTTGTCAGACACCTTATACAGGAGTGATCCTACTGGCATCAGGTTGGTGCCCCTCAAGGTCAGAGGTCCCAGAAGATGGAGCAGGAACTCATCTTTGCTGGTCTCCAGCCTCCTTGAGTGACATCTCCAGGCATAGGAGCAAATAAGGTGAACAGGGCCTGAAGTGAACCCCCAGGAAACTGCAGCAGCCCTACAGAAGAGGGACCTGACTATTGAAAGAAAAACAAGTAGAAAGTCACAACAACAGCACCAAAACAACAAAAGGCCCCGTGAAAACCCCATGCAAGGGTCAGCAGCCTCAAAGACCAAAACTAGAGAAATTCATGAAGATGGGAAAGAATCAATGAAAAAATGCTGAAAACCCAAAAGCCAGAGTGCCTCTTCTCCTCCAAATGATCGCAATGTCTCTCCAAGGTGCAGAAATGGACAGAGGATCAAATGTACAAATTGACAGAAGAAGGCTCCAGAAGATGGGTAACAAAAAACTATGATGAGGTAAAGGAACATGTTCTAACCCGATGCAAAGAAGCTAAGAATCTTGAACAAAGGTTAGAGGAATTGCTAACTAGAATAACCAGTTTACAGAGGAATATAAATGACCTGAAGGAGCTGGAAAACATAGCATGAGAACTTCATGAAGAACACACAAGTATCAACAGCCAAATCGGCCACATAGAAGAAAGGATATCAGAGTTTGAAGACCACCTTACTGAAATAAGACATGCAGACAAGTATAGAGAAAAAAGAATGAAAAGGAATGAACAAAACCTCCAAGAAATATGGGACTTAATAAAAAGACCAATCTTATGATCAATTAGAGTACCAGAAGGAGACAGGGAAAATGGAAACAAGCTGAAAAACACACTTCAGGATATTATCCAGGAGAAATTCCCCAACCTAGCAAAACAGACCAACATACGAATCAGGAAACACAGAGAACACCGTTAAGATACTTCACGAGAAGATCAACCCCAAGACACATAATCATTAGATTCTCCAAGGTTGAAACGAAGGAAAAACTTAAGAGCAGGCAGGGAAAAAGGCCAGGTAACCTACAAAGGGAAGCCCATCATACTAACAGCAGACTTCTCAGGAGAAACCCTACAAGCCAAAAGAGATTGGGGGCTAATATTCAACACTCTTATAGTAATGAATTTTCAACCCAGAATCTCATATCCAGCCAAAGTAAGCTTCATAAGCGAAGGAGAAATAAAATCCTTTACAGACAAGCAAATGTTGAGGGATTTCGTTACCACCAGGCCAGTCCTGCAAGAGCTCCGCAAAGAAGCACTAAAAATGGAAAAAACAAAACAAAACAAAACAAAACCAGTGCCAGCCACTGCAAAAACACACCAAAAAATAAAGACCAATGACATTATGAAGAAACTGCATCAACTAGTGTGCAAACTAACCAAATAGCATCATGATGACAGGATCAAATTCACACATAACAATATTACCCTTAAATGTTAATGGGCTAAATGCACCAATTAAAAGACACAGACTGACAAACTGGATAAGGAGTCAAGACCCATTGGTGTGCTGTATTCAGGAGACTCATCTTACGTGCAAAGACACACACAGGCTCAAAATAAAGGGATGGAGGAAAATTTACCAAGCAAATGGAAAGAAAAAAAAAAAAAACAGAGGTTGCAATCTTAGTTGCTGACAAAACAGACTTCAAAACAACAAAGATCATAAAAGACAAAGAAGGGCATTACACAATGGTAAAGGGAATAAATCAGCAAAAACAGCTATATTCTGAATATGTATTCACCCAATATAGGAGCACCCAGATTCATAAAGTAAGTTCTTAGAGACCTACGAAGAGACTTAGACTCCCATAGAGTAATAGTGGGAGACTTCAACACCCCACTGTCAGTATTAGATCAACGAGACATAAAATTAAGGATATTCAGGACTTGAACTCAGCTCTGGATCAAGTAAACCTAGTAAACATCTACAGAACTCTCTATTCCAACAGAATATATTCTTCTCAGTGCCACATGGCACTTATTCTAAAATTCGACCACATAATTGGAAGTAAAACACTCTTCAGCAAATGCAAGAGAACTGAAATCGTAACAGTTTCTCACAACACAGTTCAATCAAATTAGAACTCAGGATTAAGAAACTCACTCAAAACCATATAGCTTCATGGAAATTGAACAACCTGCTTCTTAATGACTCCTGGATAAATAACAAAATTAAGGCAGAAATCAAGTTCTTTGAAACTAATGAGAACAAAGAGACAATGCACCAGAATCTCTGAGACACAGCTAAAGAACCGTTAAAAGGGAATTTTATAGCCCTAAATGTCCACATCAGAAATCTAAAAAGATCTCAAATTGACACTCTAACATCACAATTAAAAGAGCAAAAGAAGAAAAAGAGCAAACTTACCCAAAAGCTAACAGAAGACAAGAAATAACTAAAAGAATTGAAGGAGATAGAGACATGAAAAACTCTCCAAAAAAAATCAATCCAGGAGCTGTTTTTTTTGAAAAAATTAACAAAATAGACTGCTAACTAGACTAATGAAGAAAGACAAGAATCAAATAGACATAATAAAAATGATAAAGAGGATATAACCACTGACGCCATGGAAATACAAACTACCATCAGAGAATACTATAAACATCTCTATGCAAATAAACTAGAAAATCTAGAAGAAATGGATAAATTCTGGGATGCATACACCCTACCAAGACTAAACCAGGAAAAAGTTGAATCCCTGAATATACCAATAACAAGCTCTGAAATTAAGGCAGTAATAGCCTACCAACCCAAAAAAGCCCAGGACCAGACAGATTCACAGCTGAATTCTACCAGAATACAAAGAGGAGCTAGTACCATTCCCTCTGAAACTCTTCCAGACAATTGAAAAGGAGGGACTCCTCCCTAACTCATTTTATGAAGCCAGCATCATCCTGATACCAAAACCAGGAAGAGACACAACAAACAAAGAAAACCTCATGTCAGTATCCCTGATAAACATCGATGAGAAAATCCTAAGTAAAACACTGGCAAACTGAATCTAGCGGCACATCAAAAAACTTATTCACCAAGATCAAGTCAGCTTCATCCCTGGGATGCAAGGCTGGTTCAACAAATACAAATCAATAAATGTAATCAATCACATAAACAGAACCAAAGACAAAAATCACATGATTATATCAATAGATGCAGAAAAGGCCTTTGATAAAATTCAACATCCATTCACGTTAAAAACTCTCAAAAAACTCGGTATTGATGGAACATATCTCAAAATAACAAGAGCTATTTATGACAAACCCACAGCCAATTTCATATTGAATGGGCAAAAGCTGGAAGCATTCCCTTTGAAAACTGGTACAAGACAAAGATGCCCTCTCTCACCACTCCTATTCAACACAGTATTGGAAATTCTGGCCAGGGCAATCAAGAAAGAGAAAGAAATAAAGGGTATTCAAATAGGAGGAGAGGAAGTCAAGTTGTCTCTATTTGCAGACACATGATTTTATATTTATAAATCAATATCTCAGCCCAAAACTTCTTGAACTGATAAGCAACTTCAGGAAAGTCTCAGGATACGAAATCAATGTGCAAAAATCACAAGCATTCCTTTACACCAACAATACACAGGCAGAAAGCTAAATCATGAATGAACTCCCATTGAAAATCACTACAAAGAGAATAAAATACCTAGGAATACAGCTAACAAGGGATGTGAAGATCTTTTAAGGAGAACTACAAACCACTGCTTAAGGAAATAAGAGGGGACACAAACAAATGGAAAAACATTCCATCCTCATGGATAGGAAGAATCAATATCATGAAAATGGCCATACTGCCTAAAGTAAGTTACAGATTCAATGCATTTCCATCAAACTACCAGTGCCATTCTTCATAGAATTAGAAAAAACTATTTTAAATTTCAAGTGAAATCAAAGAAGATCCCATATAGACAAGAGAATCCTAGCAAACAAGAACAAAGTTGGAGGCATCATGCTACATGACTTCAAACTATACTACATGGCTACAGTGACCAAAAAAGCAAGGTGCTTGTACATATAGACCAACAGAGCAGGACCAACATATAGACCAATGGAGCAGAACAGAGATTTCAGAAATAACACCACATGTCTACAACCATCTGATCTTCAAGAAACCTGACAAAAACGGGCAGTGGGGAAAGGATCTCCTATTCAGTAAATGGTACTGGGAAAACTGGCTAGCCATATGTAGAAAACTGGAACTGGACTGGAGCCCTACTTTACATCTTATACAAAATTAACTCAAGATGGATTAAACAGTTAAAGGTAAAACCCCAAACCATAAAACCCTAGAAGAATACCTAGGCAATACCATTCACCATAGGCATGGGCAAAGACTTCATGACAAAATGCCAAAAGCAATTGTAACAAAAGCCAAAATTGACGAATGGGATCTAATTAAACTGAAAAGCTCCTGCACAGCAAAATAAACTATCATCAGAGTGAACAGGCAACTACAGAATGGGAGAAAATTCTTGCAATCTACCCATCTGACAAAGGGCTAATATCCAGAATTTACAAGGAACTTAAACATATTTACAAGAAAAAAAACAAACAATCCCATCAAAAAATAGGCAAAGGATATGAACAGATCCTCCTCAAAAGAAGACATTTACACAGCCAACAAACATGAAAAAAAGCTCAACATCACTGATCATCAAAGAAATGCAAATCAAAACCACAATGAGATACCATTTCATGCCAGTCAAAATGGTGACCACTAAAAGTCAGAAAACCATAGATGCTGGTAAAGGTATGGAGAAATAGGAATACTTTTACATTGTTGGTGGGACTGTAAATTAGTTCAACCATTGTAGAAGACATTATGGTGATTCCTCAAGGATCTAGAAGCAGAAAACCATTTGGACCCAGCAATCCCACTACTGGGTGTATACCCAAGGAATATAAATCATTCTATTATAAAGACACATACTCATGTATACTTATTGCAGTACTATTTACAATAGCAAAGACATGGAACCAACCCAAATGCCCATCAATGATAGACTGGATAAAGAAAATCTGGAATAAAACTGGATAAAGAAAACATGGAATACTATGAAGCCATAAAAAAGAATGACATCATGTCCTTTGCAGGGACATGGATGAAGCTGGAAGCCATCATCCTCAGCAAACTAATAGAGGAGTAGAAAACCAAAGACTGCATGTTCTCACTCACAAATGTGAGTAGAACACTGAGAACACATGGACACAGAGAGGGGAACAACACACCCCACGGCCTGCTGGGTGGTGGTGGGTAAGGGAAGGGATCTTAGAGGACAGGTCAGCAGGTCCAGCAAACCACCATGGCACACATATACCTATGTAAGAAACCTGCATGTTCTGTACATGTATCTTTTTTTTTTTTTTTTTTTTTTTTTTNATATAGACCAATGGAGCAGAACAGAGATTTCAGAAATAACACCACATGTCTACAACCATCTGATCTTCAAGAAACCTGACAAAAACGGGCAGTGGGGAAAGGATCTCCTATTCAGTAAATGGTACTGGGAAAACTGGCTAGCCATATGTAGAAAACTGGAACTGGACTGGAGCCCTACTTTACATCTTATACAAAAATTAACTCAAGATGGATTAAACAGTTAAAGGTAAAACCCCAAACCATAAAAACCCTAGAAGAATACCTAGGCAATACCATTCACCATAGGCATGGGCAAAGACTTCATGACAAAAATGCCAAAAGCAATTGTAACAAAAGCCAAAATTGACGAATGGGATCTAATTAAACTGAAAAGCTCCTGCACAGCAAAATAAACTATCATCAGAGTGAACAGGCAACTACAGAATGGGAGAAAATTCTTGCAATCTACCCATCTGACAAAGGGCTAATATCCAGAATTTACAAGGAACTTAAACATATTTACAAGAAAAAAAACAAACAATCCCATCAAAAAATAGGCAAAGGATATGAACAGATCCTCCTCAAAAGAAGACATTTACACAGCCAACAAACATGAAAAAAAGCTCAACATCACTGATCATCAAAGAAATGCAAATCAAAACCACAATGAGATACCATTTCATGCCAGTCAAAATGGTGACCACTAAAAAGTCAGAAAACCATAGATGCTGGTAAAGGTATGGAGAAATAGGAATACTTTTACATTGTTGGTGGGACTGTAAATTAGTTCAACCATTGTAGAAGACATTATGGTGATTCCTCAAGGATCTAGAAGCAGAAAAACCATTTGGACCCAGCAATCCCACTACTGGGTGTATACCCAAGGAATATAAATCATTCTATTATAAAGACACATACTCATGTATACTTATTGCAGTACTATTTACAATAGCAAAGACATGGAACCAACCCAAATGCCCATCAATGATAGACTGGATAAAGAAAATCTGGAATAAAACTGGATAAAGAAAAACATGGAATACTATGAAGCCATAAAAAAGAATGACATCATGTCCTTTGCAGGGACATGGATGAAGCTGGAAGCCATCATCCTCAGCAAACTAATAGAGGAGTAGAAAACCAAAGACTGCATGTTCTCACTCACAAATGTGAGTAGAACACTGAGAACACATGGACACAGAGAGGGGAACAACACACCCCACGGCCTGCTGGGTGGTGGTGGGTAAGGGAAGGGATCTTAGAGGACAGGTCAGCAGGTCCAGCAAACCACCATGGCACACATATACCTATGTAAGAAACCTGCATGTTCTGTACATTTATTTTTTTTTTTTTTTTTTTTTTTTTTTTGAAGAAATAAGAAAAAGAGGTTTAATTGGCTCATGGTTCCGTAGGCTTTACAGGAAGTGTGGTGCCAACATCTTCTGGTGAAGCCTCAGGAAGCTTACAGTCCTGACAGAAGGCAATAGGGAGCTAGCATGTCACATGGCAAGAGTGGGAACAAGAGAGAGAGGAGGAGGAGTCAGGCTCATTTAAACCATCAACTCTCATAACAACTCTCACATGAATTAGCAGAACAAGAACTCACTTATTACCATTGGGAGGGCACCAAACCATTCATGAGGGATCTTCCCTCATGATCCAAACACCTCCTACCAGGCCCCACATTGAACATTAGGGATTACATTTGAAATGAGATTTGGAGGGGACAAACATCCAAACAACATCATTCTGCCTCTGATCCCCCTAAATTCATGTCTTCCTCACACATCAGAATACAACCATGTCTTTGCAATAGTCCACCAAAGTCTTAACTTGCTTCAGCATTAACTCAAGTCTCAAGTCCCAATTGTCAAGTCTCAAGTATCATCTAGAGATGAATCCATTGATCCTATGAGCCTGTGAGATCAAAAACAAGTTATTTACTCCCAATATACAATGGTGCTACAGATATTGGGTATACATTATCATTTGAAAAGGGAGGAATTGGCCAAAAGAGAGGCAATATGCCCATACAAGTCTGAAACTTAGCAGGACAGTCATTAAATCTTAAAGCTCCAAAACAATCTCCTTTGATATCATGTCCTACATCCTGGGCACAATGGTGTGAGATGTAGGCTATGAAGGCCTTGGACAGGTTTGTCCCTGTGGCTTTCCAGGATGCAACCCCTGTGGCTGCTCTCACAGGTTGGAGTTGAGTACCTATGGTTTTTCCACACTGTGGTTGCAAGCTGCTAATGGCTCTACTAGTCTCAGGTCTGGAGGGTGGCATCCTACTTCCCAAAGCTCCACTAGACGGTTCCCTGGTGGGGACTCTGTAGGGGCTCCCACTCTACATTTCCCATTGGCACTGCCCTAGTATAGTTTCTCTGTGGGGGCTCTGCTCATGTAGTAGGCTTCTTCCTGGGTATCCAGACTTCCCCATATATGCTCTGGAATCCAGTTGGGAGTTGCCAAGCTTCCTTCACATTTGCATTCTGTGCATCTGCAGGCTGATCATCACATGAAAGCTGCCAAGGATTATGGCTTGCTCCCTCCAGGGTGGCAGCCTGAGCTTTACCTTGGCCCAGTTGAGCTGTGGCTGGAGCCTGAGTGGTCAGGATGCAGGGAGCACTGTCCTGAGGCTGTGCAGGGAAGTGGGGTCCTGGGCCTGACCCCCGAAACCATTCTTCTTCCCTAGGCCTCTGGGCCTGTGATGAGAAGGGCTGTCCCCAAGAACTCTGAAATGCCTTCAAGGCCTTTTACCCATTGTCTTGGTTCCCTTTTAGTCATGCTAATCTCTCTAGCAAATGATTGCTCAGTAGCCTGCTTGGATTTTTTCTACCATAGGGCTGGGATACAAGTTTTCCAAATTTTTATGCTCTGCTGTCCTTTTAAATATAACTTTAAGTCTTTTATTTGCTTCCATATATAATTTAGGGTGTTAGAAGCAGCAATACCACTTCTTGAATGCTTTGCTGCTTAGACATTTTTTATTTTTTTTTCCTGCCAGGTATCTTGTCATCATAATTAAGTTCAAACTTCTCAGATCCCTATGACATGAACACACTGCTGTCAAGTTCTTTGCCAGGGTTTAACATGGGTAATCTTTACTCCAGTTCCCGATAACTCCCTGATTTCCACTTAAGACTTAATCAGCCTGGACTTCATTGTTCATATCTCTATCAGCATTTTGGTTATAACCATTTAATCAGTCTCTAAGAAGTTTCAAACTTTTTCTCATTTTCCTGTCTTCTTCTGAGCCTTCCAAACTCTTTCAACCTCTGCCCATTACCCGGTTCCAAAGCTGTTTCCACATTTTCAGGTATTTAACAGCAACACCCCACTCCTGGTACCAATTCTCTGTTTATTCTTGTGTTGCTATAAAGAAATACCTGAGACTGGGTAATATATTAAAAAAAAAGATGGTTAATTGGCTCTCAGTTTTACAGGTTTTACAGAAAGCATGGTGCTGACATCTATCTCTGATGAAGTCTCACAAACCTTACAGTCATGGTGGAAGGTAACAGGGAGTCAGCATGTCACATGGCATGAGCAGGAACAAGAGAAAGGAGGAAGAGCTAGCCTTTTAAACAACCAGCTCTCATGTGAACTAACAGTGAGAACTCACTTATTACCATGGAGAGGACATCAAGCCATTCATGAGGGATCTGCCCCCATGATCCAAACACCCCAGGCCAGCCTCCAACATTGGAGATAATATTTCAGCATGAGATTTGGAGGGGACAAATAGCCAAACCATATGAGTTACTACTCTGACTTTCTCTGAAACAGGTGTATTTAGATTGTTCTCTGTTGGATGGTAGAAATAGTTATATATAACTATTATATATAACTTTTATATATAACCCATATAAAAGATAGGTGAGTTATTTATAACTCAGAAGTAATATCCACTTGCATACTTCTTTAGTATGGAACTAACTTTAGTATGGTTAGTTAAGTTTCATCATTAAGAATGACTTTCATTTAGTGAAAATTTAGTGTCAAAAGTTAATGCTGGCCGGGCGTGGAGGCTCACGCCTGTAATCCCAGCACTTTGGGAAGCTGAGGCGGGCAGATCATGAGGTCAGGAGATTGAGACCATCCTGGCTAACACGGTGAAATCCCGTCTCTACTAATACAAAAAATTAGCCAGGCGTGGTGGCAGGTGCCTGTAGTCCCAGCTACTCAGGAGGCTGAGGCAGGAGAATGGCGTGAACCTAGGAGGCAGAGCTTGCAGTGAGCTGAGATTGTGCCACTGTACTCCAGCCTGGGTGACAGGGCGAGACTCCATCTCAGAAAAAAAAAAAAAAAAGTTAATGCTGCCATCAGTCCTGTACTTCTGAGACATGGATTGTTGGATGCTTAAAATGGTTTATGATAAAAAGTCTTAAAGTTATAATCTGACTTTTAAAGTTTTAAATTTCTAACAAAGATGGTAAAACAGACACTGGGCCCTATTTGAGAGTGGAGGGTGGCAGGAGGAAGAGAAGCAGAAAAAATGACTATTGGGTACTAGGCTTAGTACCTTGGTGATAAAATAAGCTGTACAACAAATACCTGTGACATGAGTTTACCTATGTAACATACCTGCACATGTACCCTTGAACCTAAAATAAAAGTTAATAACAATTTATTACGAATTAAAAATAATATACAACACCAAGAGTGAGACCTGATGTAAACTGTGGACTTTGGATGACAATGATGTGTCAATGAAGGTTCATCAATTGTAACAAATATACCACTCTGATGGGTGAGGTTGATAACGGGAAAGGTTGTGCATGTGTGGGGTAGTGGGTATATGGGAAATTTCTATTCCTCTCGATTTTGCTCTATGAAAAGCAAAACTTAAAGGACTTAAAATTATAGTAAAGGCATTAAATTTAGAAAAATCAATAACCTAGATCCTTACTATGAAATCATATGGCATAGTTCTCTAAATGTAACCCTTATATGTTGTTTTCATGGACTTCATACACACTTGCTCTAGGAATAAAAGAGCAAAGTATTTTCATGTTTCCTTTTTTTCTGAGTTTGTATCAGTACTGGGTGTGTGCAGGTGGGGATAGGAGGGTTATCTTTAGCTAATTTTAGAATCGAGTTGAATGGAGGAATTATAATTTTCCAATAAAAAAATTCAAGAAGTGTCTTTTGCCTCCCAGGTGGTAAAATCATGCATACTTTTTATTTCCTTTTTTGGTCTCTTTATAATTTCCAAGTGTTCAACAAAGTGTTGTTATTAGTTTTTATAATAAAAGAGATTTTAGGTTATTTCTCTGATTTCTAAGAGTAAACAAAAATAAAGTTTTCAAGTTCTAATCTGAAATTTTCAGTGACCACATTTCAGCAGTGTTCAAAGGAATATGTACAATCAAGGCAAATATTTTGTCTCCACTCCTGATTTCCCTGATGACAGAATTTTCCTAAGCATATTCCTGGCCTTGCTCTTTGTCCCTCTATTCTCTCTGCCCTAGGAGGTTGAAGGATTTATTTGACTAGTAAATTTAGGAAGGTTCAGTCCTATTTATCTTCTTTTTAGAAAAAAGCTGTCTGCAGGGAGCAAGTTACCTCTGCTATTTTTCTAGCAGCAGATTCTTCCCCTTTAGAGAAAGATCCTGTACTTGTTCAACACTGCCTATATCTAGATACCTTCTCTGCCTGCTTGTTTTTAAGTAAGCCCATTTGGCTCTCATACTAAGCTACAGTCTTCAATTTGTCTTTTATTAAAAAATAAAGATATTTTTGGCCTTCATATGCTACTCTTTATTTTTCAATTTGCTTAGAATACAGCCATGGAAGAAGGAAGCCATTTTATTGTTTCATGTATTTCTCATGTCTGACAGTTGACATTCTTCCTGAATTCTCTGTCATCAAAAAGCTTTGACTCTCTAGTAAACACAATTTCTAAATCTAACGAATCTCATCATGACCAGCTCTCAGAGCCTACACTTGAACACTACTGTTTTTCTCCAATGGATGGAATTCAAGCTACTTCTTTGCAATTTCAGAAAGCAGTCAGAAAAAAAACAGCCTTAGGTTATCATTTTGACTTTTTAAGGTTACTGTTGATCCTGATGCTGAACACTGAGGGAAAAATGCTTCAATTACAGGCAGACAAACTCTTCTATAATAACACAGACAAATCTTCAAAACTCATATTATTTGTGACCAACTTCTGAAGAAATATACTTTTAGATAACCTTCACATAGAAGGCAGGCAAATCACTCATCATATGTACATATGACATTTCTGAATATAATTACCTCAGCTGTGTGCTTTGCCACATGCCCCACGATGACAATGACCTTCCCTTTGAAGTTCTGCAGCATAGCAGTGTAAGGGCCCTGGGTAAGCTCCCCTTCTGCAGTGAAGGCAGCACTGAATGGAATGTTGATGCTTCCTGAAATGTGACCACGAATAAAGCTGAGAAGGAAAGTTTAAGGAAAACATTTATTTGTGTGCAATCATGAGTGTCTGAGGGAAACTCACAGAGCTAAGTGACTCCCAGAAGAGAGTACTAAACATCTTCCAGCTCATATGAGTATTTTATCTAAATGAAGTAAGGTACCTCCAAGAGAAAAAAAATATTAAATTTGAAAATGAAGTAGAAAAGAGAAAGGAAGATGACTAGCCAAATATGTAAAAGGATTTTACATCAAAAGCATTTCTCATTACATAAACGCAGATATGGGGTAAACAATAACCATATTTAAAGAGGTTCTATAATGAGTGGAGATAGTGGAGATGGACTACATATCTTACAATTTAAATTTTCTAGTCAGCTGCTGCTTCATCATTTCTTTTAAAGAAAAGGATATGACAATAGTAAGAGAAAGAACCATAAATAAGTTCTGAAAAATGAAAGGAGAAAGAATCAACATTAACATTCCAGTGGACATTGTTTAGTTGAAATTTTCTAGAATGGGCAGAGAATTTATGATCATGCATAGATTACCTCTGAACTTCATCAGCATTAGTTTTTCAAACATTTCTAATTATTCAATATGCCCTACTGTAGTTTTCCTGAAGAGTCATGACTTTTCTCTCAGAATATAATTACTCTGATGGTACTTTAAAAAAAAAAAAACTGAAAGTACTTTTATTTTCAGTAAAGACCTACTTTAAAATGAAAATTTTTTATAACACAAACTAAGAACCTAACAACTCATGTATTCTCAGCACCTATATCTACATCTGTCCAGGCCTGAATCAGTTGCCAGAGTGTTTCCGTATTTGTCAAACAACCTTTACCAACCATGAACATCTTCTCTTTTTCAGTGTGTTTAAAGTAGCAAAAGCAATACAAATCTACCCTGGTCAAATGCTGTAGCAGACATGTTTGGGTTGCCTGCCCACCTACTGTTTTCTTGTTTGGAAGAGCACTAGCCACTGACCCTGAGGAAAGGGTGAGTCTAGCTGTCATATTGGTATCAGATGACCCTGCTATAACCATGACTGACCAGATGGTGGAGGGGAGGGTGATGGTGGATATATGATGCAGGCCGAGCCAATGAGATTCTCTCCTTTGAAAATCGGAAATAAAAGACATAAAAGATAATGCTCAGACTGTGTTAAGCGTTACATGTAAAGTCACCTTTAAGGGCCTCTTCCATAAAATTTGTTCAGCCACTTAGAAAATTAGAAGACCCTGACTCTAAAAGAAGAACTGTTTAATAGATAAATTTAGTGACTACTGTGTTTGGTTAAAAAAGTACCCATCTATATCTAAATAACCATATCTAGTAACTATATCTATAATCATAGGTAAGTATTAAGGTGATTTTGTAGGTTCAATATCACCTATTTATTATGTGCCTTTAAAGATTTTAATCTAAACTCCTTTCAGTTACTAGAAGTATATCATAAAGTTATTATCATATTATCCTTGTGATTTATTTATTAAAATCTAGATTAAATGTTAAAATGCTTCACAAAATATGACGGCAACAGAGTCTTTTTTGAAAGAGAAAGTTTTGCAAAATACAAAATGATTCCAAACCTTTTTTAGGCTACAGTTTGGAAAATAAGGCATAAAAGAAACAGAGTTTTAAACCACGTTTCCTTATTCTTAATCTACTTCAATCAAAAAGTCCTGGATAATATCTAAGAACACTCATCCAAGAACACTCTTGTCATGAAACTTCTAGCACAAAAATGACTGAGTAAGCATGAATGTCTTTAGACATGGTGGTTAAACCTCTAAATTTTCTATCATTACTGGCAAACAGCAGAGGCGAATGCATTACTGGCAAACAACAGAGGAGAATGAGATTGGCCTAGTTATAAATAAGTGTATTTACAATGAATAGCCTGTTGTTTAAATAAGTCGGATAATGAAGATAACTTTGGTTATTTAGAAATCTTTTCTTTTTTCCTTGGAAATTACTTACATTGCCTACAATACAATTTCTCATGTGACACATACAGCATTAGATGAAATAGAACTGCTTTAGGCAACTTCTAGACATTTGAGAGGTGGTCAGATTATATTGTAAATCTAGGCAGATGGATACTTTTTTCACTTGTTGAGTCCTTCATAATCAGAATAAAATATGAGGTATTTGGAAACTGAGCCAGGAACAGATTTCTGTATATTTTGTATTAGGAAGAATAAATAAAGAGGGAAATAGAAAATTTTTGACATACGGTGACTGAATAACCATAGCTGACTGTCATCAGTCATGAGTAAAATCTGGCAAGTAAAGAGAAATGATGGAGAATATGTTGAGACAAGCACATTTTTCCATGCTCTAAGAACTTTGGTTTTATTTCACTACATTACAGTGGAAAACAAGTATACACAGGACCTTCACACAAAGGTAGGGTTAGAGATGAACATGCAACACTACATATTTTAGAAGTATGACTGTCACTTTATTGCTTTCTGTCTAATATAGATAAAAATCTTAACCCTCTACACTAATGTTTTACATTTTAAAAAGGCATTTCTCATTACATAAACACAGATATGGGGTAAAAAATAACCACACTTAAAGAGGTTCTATAATGAGTATAATATTCAATAGTCAAGACACTATGCTATTTTATAAACGAATAATTTAAAAAGCTACAGCTTCAAAGAACCCAGTTCAGAGGAAATATTACTATTAAGGAAATAGCCAAAGTATTTATGGGGCGATTAGCCTCAATCACATATATATCATGATATTGTAATCCCAACAATGACATTACAATTTTTGGTTAGGTTTTGGCAAAAGTGGCAATGGTATCCATAAGTACTAATTTTTAACTTTCAGGGTTCATAGGAAATGAGAATTTTTGATGACATACTTAAAAGAGTTAAAAGATAAAAAATGTCATTACAGAAGTCAGCAGTAATTACAATGAAATCTCTAGACTGGAATAATAATAGTTATGAAAGCATAAAAGCATCCAGTTATTGTAACAGTCACTTCACCACGTGTTTGAATATGGTTGTTTACTACTCTGAATGCACTACAGGATACATTCCAGTAAACATATGAATTTTCTTTGGCATATGGTGACCTTACATTATATATCTTACCCTGTCTTGGAATAAATTGTACCCCTCCCTGCAAATAAACCATTCAGATCAACATTCCATTTGGCAGATATTACCAAAAGCATTTGAATGTACACTTAGAACAAAATCAAAATGTTGCATTAAACAGAATTTGATAGCCCAATGCACAGACAGATTAAAAAAATTACTGTAAGCTTCTGATAAATAAGTTGGATTATCAGAATATAATTAACAGGTAGGGATGATGTATATTATCTTCTAGGTTTCTAAGATACGAAAACTTTCCTGTATTCATAATTCAGTCTACATAACAATGCTGTAAGTAGATGTGCTGTACTTCAATCAAACAGAAAAAAATCAGGTCTAAGTATGTAGGTACAGTGTATAAGTAAATTACATGGTATTTAACCAAGAATATTCAAAAGGCTCTTCAATTTACAAAAAGATTTGAAAATTCCTTTAAAATATTGCTTAAAATTCAACACAGAAACCAGCTCATGTTTTTTTAAATCCTAAAAGAGCACAGCATTTTTGTTGGATGCCACACTTAGTGATGTCGTATCTCTAAAGACAACCCACACCAATATTTCACCAAATCACTCAAGAACATCTACCTACCTTTGCTTTTTGGCTGTTTGTCTGCTGGGTTAACTAATTATAATTAGTGTTATAGACTTTTCAGCCCAAACTGAAGGTTTTACCTTTAGTATATCAACAGCCAAAAAGAAATATGAAATTAAACCCATAGTTCTCTCATAGATAATATAACTAAATAGCATTCACTGATACAAAAATGATGTTTAGATATCATTATTTTCTTTGCTAAATCTATTGATACTTTGAATGGCATCACCATCCCCTAAATCAAACAGTCAAAAATCTCATTTCCAACATCTTATTAGTAGCAACATCCAATATTCTGCTGCTCTAATAAATCCTGTACTCACATTTTTATTCCCATTACCCCTTGCCTATTTCAGATATTGATTTGTCTTGAGCTTAAACTACTGTAGTAACTGTTTTCTCCAACTTTTGTCTTTTCTCTTGGAAATACACTTGATTTACAATATTGACAGAGAAAAAATTTAAAAGCAAAGCGTTCTGATTATCATATCCTTTCTGAGAAACTTTCCATGACAGCCTATTGGACAAAGCCTGTATTTCTCAGTTCAGTCCTCATGAACAGAACCTAACTACTTTAATTCTAACCAAACTAAATCATGCATGTTACCAATATGTTTTCTATCTCCTGCAGTTTTCTCTTTCTAAATATCTTTTTCTCCTTATTTTTGCACAAACATCCATCTTTCAAATGTTTCATCCATAAAATTTTCCCTTCCCACAGTATCTGTACATTTCTCATAACAGCAATTTGATTTTATATAAAATATTCTAATGAAAATGACTTCTATCTAAACAACGGATAGAAACAATGTGTATTATATTTATTTCATCTTTGAATCTTTTTTTTTCTTTTCCTGAGACAGTGTCTCACTCTGTCACCCACATTGGAGTGTAGTGGCACGATCTCAGCTCACTGCAAGCTCTGCCTCCTGGGTTCACACCATTATCTTGCCTCAGGCTCCTGAGTAGCTGGGACTACAGGCGCCCTGCACGACGCCTGGCTAATGTTTTGTATTTTTAGTAGAGACGAGGTTTCACCGTGTTAGTCAGGATTATCTTGATCTCCTGACCTCAGGATCCGCCCGCCTCAGCCTCCCAAAGTGCTGGGATTACAGGCGTGAGCCACCGCACCCGGCTCATCTTTGAATCTCTTGCAATGATTAATAGAATGCTTGGAATATCACTTACATATTTGGTGAGTAAATGAATTTCAGAATTTTGCCAAACCTGGAGTAACTAGTTTCAGCAGCAAATATGCTAAGGTGCCTTCTGGCCACCCTAACCAGTGGCACCAGTATCTAACAATGCTTCCAAGTGTCAACGATATAGAATTTCCCTTTGTCAGCACACACTTTGAGAAAAGGGAAAGAAACAGCAACAAAAGTAATTTCTCTGGATTTTCTTCAGCATAGGCCCACTAAAACTGGTTTATTTAGGGAAAAGCTAGGGACCTCACTCTTTATGACAGGATATGAAAGAATGATTATACACATCAAATTTCTGGATAATTCAATCCTAATTTTGCATGCAAGATTATCTCTACCCTCATCCATCCTCTACAATGCATTAAAGTAATTTTTCTGAAATAAAAATCTGAGCACAGCACCAACCTGTTTAGAATTTTTTAAGTTTCTCACTGCCTTTGGAATAAAACCCAAATTTCTTAGCATGCTATGAGACATTTTCAATGAAGCTACTTTTACCTACTCTAGTCTCATTACTAATTCTCATATATTCCAGACATACTCATCCATAGTTCTTGTAACTTTCTAAAAGTGTCCTTCTCACCTTCTCTGGGCCTCAGACAATGTGGTTTTTCAATGCCTTCTTCCTCTCCTTTGCTGGGTTACTAACTTCTACTTGTTTTTTAAGACTCATGTCAGACATCACCTGGTTTAGGTGCCCATCCTATATTTCCAGGAATTTGGGTATGCTTCAGACATAGACCATTTCATATTATACTGCAATTATCTATTTCACTTATCTATTTTAGTTATAAGACTGTGAGCTTCTAGTGGGCAGGGGTGCTGTAATTAAACTCTATTTTCCCATTGACTGGCAAAGCAGGTCCTCAAACAGGACTGGCTGGCTGACTGAATGAGACTGTATGGCACTCTAGGAACTGGGGTCATGGATGGTTCACACAGCAAATAGGAACTCTTTAACAGCTAATATACCTTTCATAACTAACAATCCAGACATGATGACATTCCTCAGCAGTTGCTATCATATACTCCCACATTATACAAAGCCCATTCAAATATGGGAGTACAACTGGATGGAAATTTTAATTTAGATAGATTGAACCTAAGTCCAAATGAGATGAAAAAAATCTTACTAAACCTTCTCATCAGTATCTAGCCTGTTCTGATCATGAGTATCTTTAAATTGTTTTGAAGAAGTTTTATAAATTAATTCTTAAGGACAAAGAGACAAGAGTAATACTAGTGTTCACTAAGGATGAATGTGCCATAATGAAATAATGAATATAATTGAGTTTATGTGTTTTCAAAACACAAATTTAAGCCTGAGGTTGTCTTTGGTATAGTTTTAGATGCTAACATTTTCAAAAATAGAANTTCAAATATGGGAGTACAACTGGATGGAAATTTTAATTTAGATAGATTGAACCTAAGTCCAAATGAGATGAAAAAAATCTTACTAAACCTTCTCATCAGTATCTAGCCTGTTCTGATCATGAGTATCTTTAAATTGTTTTGAAGAAGTTTTTATAAATTAATTCTTAAGGACAAAGAGACAAGAGTAATACTAGTGTTCACTAAGGATGAATGTGCCATAATGAAATAATGAATATAATTGAGTTTATGTGTTTTTCAAAACACAAATTTAAGCCTGAGGTTGTCTTTGGTATAGTTTTAGATGCTAACATTTTTCAAAAAAATCAAAAAGTAAGAGTTTTACAAGTAAAGCTCAGCCTTGAGCAAAAACTCAGCCTTGATTTCAAGCAAATGAGTAACATTCCTTTAAAGTATTGCTGTTTACAGATAACATAAGTTGGATCCACAATTACATGACTAAGACCTCTCTTAATATGAACTCCAAGAAAACTGAAACCCTAAATATTTATAAATATTAAAGAAAACAAGCGTTTGCCTGTGTATGACCATGGAAACTAGTAACATCTGAAACTCATGTCACTACATGAGAAACATTTTCTATTGCCTCCTTATAAAATGCAATTTTTGTTTGCTTTGAAATTCTCAAAATACATTGAAGAACAAATATATCTGGCTAGATTTTTAACTAGATTAACATTTCATGTTTCTATCTTCTAAAAGCAAACAAAAAAATGTGATTTCAACAAAAACTGCTGTTTTGCCTCTCTGAGCCTTTGAATTTAGTATTAAGAGTTTAGACCACATTAGGGTTTCTTCTTATACTGAAGTTTTGGGATTATGTTTTTATTGTTAAGTGGGTAAAGTCTGTCTTCAAGTCCTTCAGCTTTCTTTTTCTGTATTCTCCATTCCCTTGGCCCACATTGGGGTTTAGGCAGTTCCCTAAGATTGTTGGCACCTTAATGTGCTGCTTCTCTCCTACAATCACAAAAACTCAACATAGGTTAAAATTTTGCCACCCGCAGGCTTTCTGTATTTTAACTGAGACTATTCATAACACAAGCTAAATGACTGAAGCCTTACAGTAGCGTTTCAGGCATCAAGTGAAGGTTCTGAAGGGAGCTTGGTGGTAGTGGTGGGGCCGTCCCTTAAATTTATTGGTAGACAGCTTATTTTGCCTGTGGATAAGATTGCCTCCCTACCTTTCATAAGCAATCACTGAAATCATTTTACATAGGTTAAAAAAAAGACAAGATGAAATATATTCTTAGACATTAAATCTCCTGGAAGCACAATTTAGGAAAAAAAATTTCACCTATATAAAGAGGTGAGAACTGTGTTAGACAAAGACTTCCCATTTAAATGATGTATAAAAGCAAAACAGAAGATAAACATGATACAAGGACGTTATAAGTAATTTGAACAACATTTCAAAAATAATTTACTTCCTCTGGGGAAGGAAAAGGTATTAGAGAAAGTTTCTTTTTTTTCCATATTGTACAGGGTCACATTTTGTGGCAAAGGAGAAATAAAATTATTTCAAAAATATCCTAGTATTAAATATGTAATCACTTCTTAAACAGATTGTTAAAGTCACATAAATCCTAGACTTTAATTGTGAAGATTTACCTTGGTAAGAATTAAGAGTTACTGTACAAAGATAATTATTTTAAAAATAATATTAAAATTTCAATAGGCTTTAAAAAACATCAGCATATTAGTAGTTTTAGGGAAATTTTATTAAAATGGTTTTGGATGAATTAAATATTATAAATTATGTCAATATAGTAGGAAAAGATCTTTCTATCATGTTTCCTCCCTCAAAGTGTTGCAATATTGCTTTCTAAAATTTGAAATACTTCAATTTTCCTTGATTCTGTGGCTACATCTATATAAAAATAACCACAGGTAGATTTGTTCAGTTGGGATCTGGGATTAGGCCTCTTATCCACACAGGTACTGAAGGTAATAGCTTATTTTGTGTGTAAGATTTGAAGAAATATGTATAGCATCTGAATGAATATATATGGTTTAGAGGATCAATGCATGTCTCGCTGACTCATTAATTTCTATTAATTTCAATCTTGTTTATGCTCTACTGTCCTATGCAGAGACCAGATATGCACCTGTCAAATAGTGTAAAATTCAGAAGCAGAAGACTGGCTCTGCCAATTACTTAGTTATGTGGCCTTGGGAAAGTTGCTTAACCTCTTTAAGCTTCAGTTTATCAGTAAAACAGATAACAACAGTATATACATCATAAGACTAGCACCAAGCTTGGTACAGTGTAAGAACTTAAAGACTGCTATTATTAGAAGTCAATTTACTTCAATCTATTCAAGAAGCAGCTAGTGTGCATGGCTCTCACGGAGAAAATCAGAAGGGGGCAAGTAGATACCACACCTTCAGCTGAAGCATCCAGGTATTTGCAGTGGGACTAGTCAAGGAAACAACTTGACCCACAGAGAATGAAGAAAAGTAAGGACAATGACTCACCTGGGAACAACATGGAACCAGGGGACACTCCCCCACCCAAGGGAAGTGGTGAGTGAATGAGCGGCCACAGGAAAACACACTTCTCTCACAGGTCTTTGCAACCCTCAGGTCAGGAGATCTCCTTGTGAACCCACTCCACCAGGGCCTTCAGTCTTCAGTCTGACAGACAGATCTACATGAAGTCTTGGCAGAGCAACTGCTCAGGCATGGTGGAGACCCTCAAGCCTTAGATTATTATTGGGTTTTCTGGCAAAAGTAGCTACAGCTTCGGCAAAGTAGAAGGTTAGACTCCTGTACATATCCGTAGGAAAGAGGCCGAATCCAGAAAGCTGAGTAGTAACAACCTGCAGGCCCCACTTCCACGGCATCTCACAAGATAAGACCAACTGGCATGGGATCCAGCCAGCTACCAGCAGTGGCACTGCACCTCCCTAAGAAGGAGTTCCCAGGGAGAGGGGTGGGTTGCTATCTTTGCTGTCCAGACACCTTAGCCATTCCAGCCTTCAGGCTTTGGACAGTCTGAGCTGACTCAGGGCAGAAGGAATCCCGCAGCACAGCATAGATGCTCTACCAAAATGTGGCCAGACTGCAGACTGCTTTTTTAAGCAGGTTCTGATCCTGTTCCTCCTCACTGGGCAGGACCTCTCAACCAGGGTCTCCAGCTACTTTGTACAGGTGCCCTTAAACCAGCAACAGGTCCACACCTCCCTGGGACAAAGCTCCCAGAGGGAGGAACAGGCTGCCATCTTTGCTGTTTCACAGCCTTCACTAGTGACACCTCCAGGTTCTGGAAAATCCGAGATGACTAGGGCCTGGAGTGGGCCCCAAGCATACTGCAGCAGCCCTACAGAAAAGTGGCCAGACTATTACATGGGTTCCTGTTCTCATATCTCCTTACTGGGCAGATCCTCCAGGCCTGAGGTCTTATCAGGCCACCCCTTACCAGAACTACTGAGCCAGTAAGAACTCAGCAACTCCCTGTACAGAGCCTCCAGGGGCAAATAAAAGCCTCTCTGCCATTGTCTCTGCAGTGGAACTACCCTTGCTACCCTTGAACTAATGAAGAAGCAAAGACCTTAAGTGCCTTATCCATACCTCCAACAAACTGCAGTTGAACCAAGGAGAGGAGACCAGTCCATCTCCCACAGGTTCCACACACTCCCCAAAGCTGATCAGCAGTCAGGAAACTCCTGGCTTGGGCCCACAGAACAAACCTCTATTTTGGGCTGACTTTGCTGAGTAATTGCTGACCTGTATCTCTCTGGGGAGGACCCCCCAGGAGTCAAGAAAATGACCCTTGGCCACAACCACTACTAAGATCTCTTCCTCTACTGCCTCTAAGCTGCAGAAGGAATATAAACTCTGAGATCATTCCAGAGCTGCAGTGGGCAGTCCAGGAGTGCCAAGTCATGAACTATAGTGGGTACTCAAGGGGGAAAGGAGCCCACACTTTCAGAGCACTGACAGGGAACATGGCTGCAACTCTAAGGAAACATAAGGGAGCCAAAGTACTGAACAAAAGTCTACCAACTGACCAATAAGCCTAAGTGTCAGCTGCTGGATAAACCCCAAAGCTTCAACATAAAAAATACCTCACTAACATACCCTACTCTAAAACCAGAGACAGGAAGTCAGCTTCCAATAAAGACCCTATACAAATACTCATCCCAGTGAAAATATCCAGAAAATAAGTCTATTGACTGTACTTAATCTACACCACAGTTAAAGGAACACCCACATGCAGAGATGAGAAAGAACCAATGCAAGAACTCCAGTAACTAAAGTGGCCAGAGTGTCATATGTCCTCCAAATGACTGCACCAGTTCTCCAAAAAGAATTCTTAATCATGCCAAACTGGCTGGAATGCCAGAAATAGAATTCAGAATATGGACAGGAACAAAGATAATTGAAATTCAGGAGGATGGCAAAACCCAATCCAAGAAAATTAAGAATCACAATAAAGTGATACAGTAGCTGAAGGATGAAATAGCTAGTATAAAAAATAACTTAACAAATTGGACAGAGATGCAAAACACAAGAATTTTACAATGCAATCACCAGCATTAACAGCAGAATAAACCAAGTGATAAAATAATCTCACAGTTTGAAAGCTGGTTCTTTGAAATAAGACATCAGACTAAAATAATAATAATAATAAAAAGAATAAAAAGTAATGAACAAAGCCTCCAAAATGTATGAAATTATGTAAAGAAACTGAATATATAAATCATTGGCATCCCTGAAAGAGAGGGGGAGAGAGCAAATAACTTGGAAAATGTATTTCAGGATTCTTCCATGAAAACTTCCCTAACCTTGTAGAGAGGCCAAGAGTCAAATTCAGGAAATACACAGAACTCCTGCAAGATTCTACACAAGATCATACCCAAGACACATAACTGTCATATTTTCCAAGGTTGAAATGAGAGAAAGAGTGTTAAAGGCATCTAGAGAGAAAGGGCAGGTCACCTGCAAAGGGATTCCCATCAGGCTAACAGCAGACCTCTCAGCTGAAACCCTACAAGCCAGAAGAGATTAGGGGCCTATATTGAATGTTCTGAAAGAAAAAAGTCTTCAACCAAGAATTTCATATCTAGTTAAACTAAACTCTCTAAGTGAAAAAGAAATAAGATCCTTTCCAGATAAGCAAATATTAAGGGACTTCATTACTACCAGACCTGCCTTATAAGAGATCTTGAAAGGAGCACTAAATATAGAAAGATCACTACCAGTGAATACAAAAACACACTTCAACACAGACCAATGTCACTGTAAAGCAACCACACAAGCCAACATAACCACCAGCTAACAGCACAATGACAAAACCCAATCCACACATATCAATACGAATCTTGAATGTAAATGGTCCAAATATCCCACTTAAAAGATACAGAGTGGCAAGCAGGATAAAAAAGTAAGACCTAATAATATGCTGTCTTCAAGAGACCTATCTCACACATAATGACACTCATAAGCTCAAAATAAAGGGATGGAGAAAAATCTACCAAGAAAATAAAACACAGAAAAAAGCAGGGGTTGCAATCCTAATTTCAGATAAAACAGATTTCAAACCAACAATCATTAAAAAAAAAAAAAAGACAAGGGCATTATATACTGGTAAAGGGTTCCATTTAACAAGACCTAACTATTCTAAATACATATGAACCCAATACAGGAGCACCCAGATTCATAAAGCAAGTTCTTAGAGACCTACAAAGAGACATCGACTCCCACAAAATCATAGTGGGAGACTTTAACACTCCAGTGACAGTATTATACAGATCACTGAAGCAGAAAATTAACAAGATATTCAGGACCTAAACTCAGCATTAGACCAAATGAATCTGATATAACTTTACAGATGTCTCCAACCAAAACCAACAGAATATACATTCTTCTCATCACCACATGGCACATACTCTAAAATCGACCACATAACTAGACATAAAACAATCCTCAATAAATGTATAAGAACTGAAGTCATTCCAAACATTCTCTCAGACCACAGCACAATGAAAATAGAAGTCAACACAATAAAAATCACTCAAAACCATACAATTACATAGAAATTAAACAACATGCTCCTGATTGACTTTTGGGTAAAAAATTAAAGGCAGAAATCAAGAAGTTCTTTTAGAATAAAGAGAACAAAGATACAACATACCAGAATCTCTGGGACACAGTTAAGGCAGTGTTAAGAGGGAAATACATACCACCAAATGTCCACATCTTAAATTAACAACCTAACTTCACAACTGAAAGAATTAGAGAAATGAGAATAAAACAACCTCAAAGCTAATAAAATGTGAGAAATAATTTTAAAAAATCAGGGTTGAAGTAAAGGAAATAAAAAAATGAAAAACCATTCAAAAGAGCAATAAATTCAGGAGTTGGTTTTTTGAAAAAAATTGGTAAGATAGGCCACTAGTTAGACTAAGAAGAAAAGAAAGAAGATCCAAATAACACAATTAGAAATGCCTATGAAATATAACCACTGACGCCACAGAAATAAAAATAACCATGTGCTCTACGTATGCAAACTAGAAAACCTAGAAGAGATGGATAAATTCCTGGACATATACACCCCCCCAAGACTGAGCCAGAAAGAAACTGATTCCCTGAACAGACCAATAATGATCTCTGAAATTCAATCAGTAATAAATAGCCTACCAACCAAAAAAAGCCCAGGACCTGATGGATTCAAAACCAAATTCTACCAAATGTACAAGGAAGAGCTGGTACCATTCCTACTGAAACTATTCCAAAAAGAATGAGAAGGGACTTCTACCTAACTCATTCTATGAGGCCAGCATCAACTTCATACCAGAGCCTGGCAGACACACAATAAAAAAATAAAACTTCAGGCCAACATCCTTGATGAACATTGATGCAAAAATCCTCAATGAAATATTTGTAAACCTAATCCAGCAGCACATCAAAAAGCTACTTCACCATGATCGAGTAGGCTTCATCCCTGGGATGCAAGATTGGCTAAACATGCAAAAAATCAATAAATGTGATTCATTACATAAGCAGAACTAAAGACAGAAACCATATAATTAACTCAACAGATGCAGAAAAGACTTTTGATAAAATTAAACATCCATTCACGTTAACAACTCTCAATAAACTAGCTATTAAAGGAATATACTTCAAAATAATAAGAGCTATCTATGACAAAACCACAGCCAACATTATACTGAATGGGCACAAGCTGGAAGCATTCCCCTTGAAAACTGGCACAAGACAAGGATGCCCTCTCTCACCACTTCTATGCAACATACTATTGAAAGACCGAGTCAGAACAATGAGGCAAGAGAAAGAAATAAAGTGCATTCAAGTAGGAAGAGAAGAAGTCAAACTATCTCTGTAGATGACATGATTCTATATCTAGAAAAACATGCAGTCTTGACCCAAAAGCTCCTTCAGCTGATAAACAACTTCAGTGAGGTTGCAGGATACAAAATCAATGTACAAAAATCACTAGCATTCCTATACATCAACGACAACCAACCTGAAAGCAAAATCAGAAAGGCAATCCCATTCACAATTGCCCCCCCAACACACACACTCCCTAGGAGTACAGCACACCAGGGAAGTGAAGGACTTCTAAAATGAGAATTACAAAACACTACTCAAAGAAATCAGAGAAGACACAAACAAATGGAAAGACATCCCATGCTCATGGATAGGAAGGATCAATATCATGAAAATGGCTGTACTGCCCAAAGCAATATACAGTTTCAATGCTATTCCTATCGAACTACCAATGACATTATTCACAGAACAAGAAAAAATTATTTTAAAATTCATATGGAACCAAAAAAGGACCCGAATATCCAAGACAAAAAGAACAAAGCTGAAGACATCATGCTACCCAACTTCAAACTATACTGTAAGGCTACAGTAACCAAAACAGCATGGCAGTGGTAAAGAAACAGGCACATAGACTAATGGAATAGACTAGAGAGCCTAGAAATAAGGCCACACATCTAAGACCATCTGATCTTTGATAAAGCTGTCAAAAAACAAGAAATGGGAAAAAAACTCCCTATTAAATAAATGGTGCTGGGATAACTGACTAGCCGTATGCAGAAGATTGAAGATGGAACTCTTTCTTATACCAAATACAAAAATCTACTCAAGGTGGGTTAAAGACTTCAATGTAAAACCCCAAACTATAAAAACTCTGGAAGACAACCTAGGCAATACCATCCTAAACCTAGGAATGGGCTTAGATTTCAGGACAAAGAAACCAAAAGCAATCACAACAAAAGCAAAAGTTGACAAATGGGACCTAATTAAACTTAAGAGCTTCTGCAGAACAAAAGAAACTATCAACAGAGTAAACACTGTAGGAGATCGGTCAGGGTGGTGGGAAAAATTGTAGAAAGATACAAACCTTCTTGGAAGGCCAGGAGGTTTTACAAAAGCTTCAGAAAAGTATTTAGCTGAAGGCAGCCAAACCCTCTTATCTGAAGCCTGAGAGTGAAGATTAGATAACAAGTGGATATAAAGGAATTGATCTAGATAAGTTAGTTTACTTAGGCCTTGGAACCTGGTCTTTAATCATCCTTGTGCAGGACTGCTCTCGCAGGGGATGGCAACCATGTTAATTACCCATAAGTGTGTTGACTCAAAGCCTTTGTCATTAAATCTATACTAAATAAATGCCTGCAGCACCAGCTTGTCAGGGCCACGGCTGCTACAACTCTTTCTGTCAGTGGTCTGGTCCACTAGCCCACTCTTTCACTGGATACCTGTGTCTGAGTGCATTCTTTCATCTGTCATTCTGACAGGGTCTGCAGGTCAGACCTGGCAGGTGGTGCTCCACATGAGGAATGCTGCAACGGATCATGACAGAACCCTCAAAAACGAAGGTGAAAAGACTGCAGAGTCAGTAAGTCATTGGTGCCCACTTGGGATTTCCAAGTTTGAGGGAACCGTTCAGGCTAGGGTTTCATTATAAGACAACAGTTATCAATTCAACAGCAACAGTACATAAAAGTATTGAAACAGCTGCTTAAAGCTAGCAGAGCCTCAGTTTTGCAGGCTCAATTAAGAGACCTAATGTACACTATTGTTTCCCATAACCCATAGTTCCTGAAAGAAGGTACTCTAGACGTAGAGCTCTGGGAACAAGTTGATAGAAATCTTAAACAACATGATGCACAAGGGCAATGGGTCTCAATAACATCTTTTATGTTATGGGCTTTAGTTAGGGTGGCTCTGGTCCTGCTCTACACAGAAGAGCCTAAAAAGGGAAGAGAGGAGGAAGTGTCATCT
Source organism: Rhinopithecus bieti (assembly GCF_001698545.2). NCBI lineage: Eukaryota > Metazoa > Chordata > Mammalia > Primates > Cercopithecidae > Rhinopithecus > Rhinopithecus bieti. The sequence goes on from NW_016811753.1 coordinate 52,065, forward strand.
ACCTTACTGCCTCCATCTCCCTCAGCCCCGCTGTTTCCGGGAAAAAATAACAAAGAGGAAACGGAGGTTTTGCCTGAGCCCCCTCCTCCAATAAATTGGAAAAAAGACAAGGGATATGCTATAGCTATGGGCCCTTGTCTTAGGTAAGAGGCATTAGATGGGGAGCTCTTATCCTGGCTGGTAATGCAAGATTGACAAGGCAATCAGGTACATGAACCCATTTCTTTTAATGCTTATAAAGAGCTAAGAAAAATCATTAAAGAAAACGGAGCCACTAGCCCATTTACAAGAGAGTTAACTGAGGTCACTCTGCAGACCTCTTTCAAATAGTGGCCACTGTTATTTCTCCCTTACCCCTAACGTGGCTCTCTCAAAATCCTATTTGGGTAGAACAGTTGCCTTTAAAGGGAGAGAAATTACAAAGAGCCCATGAATTAGCTGAGGAGCAATTAAAAGCCGACCATATAGAACCATCAAACAGTCTTTGGAATTTGCCCATTTTCATCATTCCCCAAAAGTCTGGTAAATGGAGACTTTTGCATGACTTATGTGCTATTCATGCTAAGTTGCAACCTATGGGGCCCCTTCAGCAGCGACCCCCGCCCTGGCACATGGCAATTCCTTGAGAATGGCCTACAATCATTATTGACTTAAAAGACTGCTCTTATACTATTCCCCTTGCAGAACAGGACAGATAAAAATTTGAATTTACAATAACAGCTATTAATAGTGAAAGGCCAGCTCACTGATTTCATTGGAAAGTGCTTCCTCAGGGAATGTTTAACAGTCCTACCATGTGTCAATATCATGTAAATCAAGCTTTGCTCCCCAGTAGAAAAGAATTCCTAATTGCAGGATTATTCATTTTATGGATGATATTTTACTAGCAGCCCCAACAGAGCCAGTATTTTTAAAGTTACATGCCTCTGTCATAAAGAATACAAAGTTAAGAGGTTTAATCATAGAACCTGAAAAAGTACAGATGTCTTCTCCTTGGAAATATCGAAAGATCTTGGGTACATTCTAACTTCCCAGTCAGTAAGACCTCAAAAGGTTAAATTAAATACTACCAACTTACATACCTTAAATGATGATCAGAAATTACTAGGCAATATTAACTGGCTTTGTCCCACACTGGGCATAACTACTGATAAGTTACAGAACCTGTTTTCTATCTTAAAAGGCAATGCTGCCCTAGACTCTCCCAGGTATTTAACTCCTGCAGCAGAAAGGGAAATTGAAGAGATAGAGCAAGCTATTTCTCAGAGACAACTAGATTGCATTGATCCATGGTATTCAGTTCAATTATTTGTTTTTCCCACTAAATACTCCCCTACAGATGACCCCAGGGCTATGCTTCCTAGAATGGGTTTTTTGCTCACATACCAGGACTAAAACACTCTCTCCCTATATCCAGTTATTCAGTGAAGCCATCTATTCAGGCTGCAGACAATGCAATCAGTTGCTAGGTTATGACCCTGATATCATCAGGATTCCTTTAAGTAAAAAGCAATTCAAGGCAGTATTGCCTTATCTATGGACCTGCAAATAGCACTCTCTGATTACAAAGGCCATATAGAGCATGCCCTTCCTGCTGACAAACTCCTTCAGTTCTTATCTTGTACTTCTGTGGTTTTGCCTACTAAAATAGTTCAATCCCCCATACCTAATGCTTTAACACTGTTTACTGATGGCTCTGGTAAACATGGAAAAGTGGCTGTCTGGTGGAGACCACATAATTCCCTCACTTGTTCTGGATTTACTAGCACTCAGAGAGCTGAGGTTGGAGCCTTACTATTGGCCTTGGAAACTTTTTCCGTTCAGCTCATCAATATTGTTAGTGAGTCTGCTTACTCTGTTTATTGCAGAAACTTGAGACAGCCCTCATTAAGTCCACTCTGGAGCCCACCCTGTGTGCACTTTTTCTCCAACTTCAGCATTTGCTAGATCAATATACACATCCTATTTTTATCACACATATTTGAGCCCACAGCTTGCTGCCTGGCCCACTGGCTTATGGCAATGATTAAGCAGACCTACAAGTTAGAATATCACTGCTTGACCAAGCCACCCAATTGCATCAATTTTTCCACCAAAACTGGAGAAACTTATCTAAGCAATTTCAACTTATCCAGAGACTAGCTAAACAAATTACCCAGCAATGCCCAGATTGCCAGCTCGCAGGTACATCCCTCCTTATACAGGTGTTAACCCCAGAGGACTAGAACCTCATCAGTTATGGCAAACAGATGTGTTACACATGTGCCTGAATTTGAAAAACTAAGATATGTACATGTATCCATTAATAACTATTCTCAATTAGCACTCATGCCTTTCCTGGAGAGTCCACCCAATATGTTATTAAACATCTTCTTTTAACTTTTGCATTTATGGGGCAGCCTACAAAAATTAAAACTGATAATGGTCTGGCTTACGCCAGCTCACAATTTCAACAATTTTGTCACAGTGGAATATCCAATATTCCACAAGCATCCCATATAACCCCCAAGGAGGTTATATGGGATAACTCTGCCCTTAAAAATATGCTCAGAAAACAAAAAAGGGGAATATGAGTAAGGACCCTGCAACACTATTAGTACAAGCCTTATTTACCCTTAATTTTAAAAATTTAGATGATAAATTTCAATCAGCTGTAGAAAAGCACTTTGCTAAAACCTCTCAAGACATAAAATCTGCAGTTTTATGGAACAATGTAAACAGTAATGTATGGTGTGGTCCAAATGAATTGCTAACATGGGGGAGAGGATATGCTTGTGTTCACACCCCCTCAGGTCCTCTTTGGATTCCAGCACGACATATCAAACCTTACCATAGCATGGCTAGGACACAACCCAGTACCAGAAATAAAGAAAATGACCCTACAGGACCTACAGCCCCAGACAATGTGGCTTCCTCGGACTACACAGGCCTTAGACAGGACTCTGAAGAAGAGAAGTTAAAAGACTGAGCAAATCTGCTCTGGACACAGACACCATTCACTCCAGATAATTTATTCCTTCCTATGCTTTATTAACTTTTTTAACTCTTTCACTTTACCTGCAACACCCACCTGCTACTCTCTATTGGGCTCATCTCTTAGATACGCCTTTCTTCAGCCCTATTACTTAAACAAACACCCCCTTCTCAGCTTCTAACAACACAACTGCTTAGCTAAGAGGGATAGACATGTCCCAAATAGGGTTCCTCAAACACAGCACATGTTGGACTAAGGTGCCAAGTAATACTACATGTCACTCCTTAATTGGAAAAGAATGTTGCTAATTATACTCATATTTGCCTTCTATTATTTACTAATTCTAGGATGCAAAGTGGGAATGCGAGCAGTGCCCGCCACACCTGACAAAGTTGTTGCTACACACATCTGTACTCTTCAATCAACAAAACCTGATGCTAAAAACAGAAAAGGGGGAGATGTAGGAGATAGGGTGGTGGGAAAAATTGTAGAAAGATGCAAACCTTCTTGGAAGGCAGGGAGCTTTTACAAAAGCTTCGGAAATGGATTTGGCTAAAGGTAGCCAAACCTTCTTATCCAGTGCCTGAGAGCAAAGGTTAGATAACAAAGAGATATAAAGGAATTAATCTAGATAAGTTAGTTTACTTAGGCCTTGGAACCTGGGCTTTAATCATCCACACACATGACTGCTATCTCTGGGCAGAGTAACCATGTTAATTATGCAAAAGTGTGTTGACTGAAAGCCTTTGTCATTAAATCTGTAGTAAATAAATGCCTACAGCACCAACTTGTCAGGGCCACAGCTGCTGACTCTTTACAGCACCCTCCTCGGGGTCTGTAAGTGGCCAGGTCCCCTAGCCCTCTTTTTCACTGGACACCCATGTCTGAGTGCAAAGTTTGGCCAGTGTCTGTGGGTCGGACCTGGCAACAGACAACCTACAGAATGGGAGAATTATCTTTAAGATTAAAATAGGATATTATAATGCTATTTTGTATGGTTTTATGGGAGAATGGCTATGAATAAAGACTCAAACAAAATAAATACAAATTAAAAAGTTAAAAACATTAAACAGATTCTAAACTCTTGAAGTATAAGGTCAGAAGAACTTCTAGACTATGGATTCTTGACCAGTTAAATAGAATTTAATGCCTCTTTTGGGAGTCCACTCATCCACTCTGCAAAGAATTTCCAGTATTGCTGAAACCTTACCAGGGAGATCAACATTTACACTATCTCCAAATTCAGAAAAATAGAAAGTAGCAACTTTTCACAAAATGATGAGAATATATCTTTGAAATTGTGGGCTCTCAAATTGTACTGTCAGAAACCAAAGATTTTATGAATTACTTAATAAAGTCTGTAAATTATAATTCAAATTTCATTTCAAAAATTGGAATTGAAAATATGAACATGAAAACTTATTGCTGATTGAGTAGCCTTAATCCAAAACTCTAAAATCTGAAATGCTCCAAAATCAAACTTTTTGAGCAACAACATCAGGCTCAAAGGAAATGCTCATTAGAGCCTTTTGGATTAGATATTCTGAACTGGTAAGTATATATATAATGGAAATATTCCAAAATCCTAAAAAATATGAAACCTGAAACACTGTCACAAACATTTTGGACACAGGATACTCAACCTGTATATGCCAATTTTAGCATATAAGAAACCGTTAACCTGCTAACCCTCCTTTATAGCATTTGTAGTTAGTAAATGCTATAAATTTGAACTTATGAAGCAAATCAGTTATAATAAAATTCATTTATATTTTATATATTGAGTTAAGAAAGATTTTAAGACTTGCTCTGTTTTTAAACAAAGTGAAAACCATTTATCTAGATTCTAGAAAATACACAATCAAAGAATCTGAAGAGAATGAAAATAAAAGAAGAAGAGACTGAGCTGTTACTATTTTTAACTCTTCACACTCCAATGCCAATGAAACCCACTGGATGTTACAGTATGTTCAATAGTAAAATATTTGCAAATAACACTTTGTAGTTAGTGAAAATACATGTTCTATGTAAGCCAGTGTTTTGAAAATTATAATGAACACAAGGTCAATGTTGAGACGTAGCAAACTTTTTCTCTAGGCTATGAGGTAGAACAGGTGTATACTTACTCTTCATCTTTGCCACAATTCCTATCTATAGCATGAAGGATTCAAATGCCTTCAAGAATAGCAATATACACTAGAGAAACACAAAAAGCAAGAAAATATTCTAATATTCTGGTGTTGTTTGGAAAATATCATAAGGTCTCTGGCATGTAATATTATCTTATAAAACCTTATGCAAGACCATTCTGACATCCAGTTTGAGAGTAATTTAACTACTTGAATTCAGAAGAATCCCAGATTTTTTTTTTTAACCACGCACCATTTAAATGAAAGGATGCAATATAAATAAGCAGTACCACCCTTTAAAACAGCATATGCAAAGGATACTCTTCACTATTCCGGATGTCAACCACCAGGAGCTTTGGTTTACTGGACTTTGTTTTCTTGGTGGGTGTTTTGAAGTGGCCTGTCATTGTGAGCTCACACAAGTCAATCAGGTCCTCTGCTGAAATCCGTGGTGATACTTCTGACTTTAGGTCATTTAATGGGATGGATTCTCTTGACTGAAAAAAAAATGTACAAACAAAAATATATTGAGAATATCACAGAAAAACAGATTATCCCCAGTAATAGAATATCTTGATACCAAACAATACAGCATATAAGAGAAGAGGAAACTATCTAATTTTCAGTGTATTGTGTAATTCAGTGGTCTCCAACCCCCAGGCCATGGACTGGTACTAGTCCATGGCCTGTTAGAGACTGGGCTACACAGCAGGAAGTGAGCGGCAAGCGAGTCAGCAAAGTTGCATCTGTATTTACAGTTGCTCCCCATTGCTCCATTACCGTCTGAGCTCTGCCTCCTGTCAGATCAGTGGTGGAATTAGATTCTCATAGGAGTACAAACGCTGTTGTGAACTGCATATGTGAGGGGGTCTAGGTTGCATGCTCTTTATGAGAGTCTAATGCTTGATGATCTGTCACTGTCTCCCATCACCTCCAGATAGGACCATCTAGTTGCAGGAAAACAGGCTCAGGGCTCCCACTGATTCTACCTTATGGTAAGTTGTATAATTATTTCATTTTATATTACAATGTAATAATAATATAAATAAAGTGCATGATAAATGTAATGTGCTTGATTCATCCTGAAACCATCCCCCTAACCCCAAACCCAGTCCATGGAAACACTGTCTTCCAGGAAACCAGTCCCTGGTGTCAAAATGGCTGGGGACCGCTAGCGTAACTGATTCTTTACTATTGAGGTTTACTTCTTTATTATTTACACCTATAGGAAAGTATTATTGTTTTGATTGACTGCAAGTTCCTGACTCAAACATGTAGAAAGAGATGAGGCAAAGTTTTCTTTATGAGAGTACTGTGTCTTTAGAAAAAACAGCTCTTTTTTTTTTTTTTTTTTGAGGCGGAGTCTCGCTCTGTCGCCCGGACTGGAGTGCAGTGGCCGGATCTCAGCTCACTGCAAGCTCCGCCTCCCGGGTTCAGGCCATTCTCCTGCCTCAGCCTCCCGAGGAGCTGGGACTACAAGAAAAAACAGCTCTTTTAAGTACATTTCACTTTTCTTTAAATATAAATTACTGTTGTTTTGAATTGCATTAATTTTAACTCAGGTAATATGAGAAATTGCACTGTAATTAGGCATATATAGTAATTAAAGAAACTGGTTCTAATATATGTATTGGACTTTTATAATATAATTTATGTTATATATAAATGGTTGAGTGGAAACTTGATTCTCAGAGATGAATAAAGAGCATCCTAATGATTTCTTAAATAGTAAACCAAACTAACAATGTGTCTTAACTGTGAAGGAGGTAAACTCAAGACTCCAGGCTATCAAACCCATCCACTGGTTTGTGTCTATGATATGGCATAAAAATGCTTCAGACTAAGGGCTGTTTACAATTATTCTCTATGTTTCTTAGCAGAAAGAAGGATGAGCCTTCCCCCATAATAGGCAATGCAATACAACACAACTAAATTCAACACAAATTTATTGAGCACTAGTGATCTCCTGAAATCTTACGTGACATGACTTGAGAATTTAAACACTTCAAAAATTCAAGTGATTAAAATATAAGGATTCAAAAAAGTTTTCATTTATATGTTTCATAAGTTATCAAAATAGTCTAATAATTATCTCATTTACTCATTTTCTCTTTTTTCTCAGTTGCATTGTGGAATTCTACACTTAGAATGTCCATTTTAGAATTTCTAGGTAAGAAAAAATAAACCATACAAATCATTTACCAGACAGATTTATTTTTAAAAAATGGTTTTCAATTGGAGTTTGATGTCAGCTCTCACCCCGTGGGTCTCCTCAGTTGTACTCTGAATTCTTCAGTGGTAAAGTGCTTGTTCTCTCATTTCATCAACTTTCAAATAGAAATGGAAATTGCTAAGCTTTATGGGGTTATGGCTTTCAATAAAAAATAGGCATTAAGCATCTTAATTTTTTAATATTAAGAATTAAAGCTACTTAAACATCCTGAAATTAAAAGTGCTTCAGAAAGATTAAAGAGTTTTGAAATCAGCAAGCCATACAATCAATGCTTCCATCTCCTTTTCCATTAGATTGCAATCTCTACAGGTATTTTTCCAGCCTTCACATGAAGTCATACATTTATGAAGATAAAATAAAGAACTTTTTGATTAACCTAGTTCCACTTTTGGTCATTTTGTGATGAATGTGGCATTTCAAACTGAAGTTTCATCTGAGTGAAGAGTGCCCTGACTAATGAAGACGAGGATTTGTCCAAAGTATTTTCTATGAAGAACTGACTGATTTAAATAAAGATTTGACCTCAGCATTGGTTCCAATCAAATGCGTCATATGGGAGGAGTTTTTCAAAGGAAAGAGTATTACTATATGAAATGGTAAGAAGAGAAGGAGAGGAACTGCTGACAAATTTAAATGTTCTAAACTTCCATGAATGTGTATGTGTAAAGAACTTTAATGTATACAAGTTCTTCTGCAAATTAATTTTAGGAGATTAGTAAATTAAATTTAGAACAAATTATACTACTCTGCTTTATGAAGAAAATAATTACAATATGAAAAACACAGAATTTAGTTTTCATAGTTTTATTAGCAAATTTACTATTCATTTAAAATTTCCACTTAGAGGCATACAAGTAAAACTGCACAACTTTTGTCTTATTTAGTATTATAGATATTGTGTGTCTATATCACATTTTCCTTGTGTGAATGGGGGTTTCAAATTCATGAGACTTTGTTTATGGGTAATGGACAAGATTTAGGATAATTATAAAACAACACTCCATCAATTTATCATTTCTGCCCAAAAGCCTTTATATACACTGCATGTTAAGCTTAGATGTCCACCCAGAAATAAATCCATGTATTTACAGCCAACTGATTCTTGACAAAGCTGCCAAGAACTTTCAGTAGGGGAAGGGACAGTCTTTCCAATAAATGGTACTAGAAAATTGAATATCTATATGCTGAAAAATGAAACTAGACCCCTCTTACTACATGCAAAAATCAGACAAAGATGAATTAAAGACTTAAATATAAGACCTGAAACTATAAAGTTACTAGAAGAAAACATTGTGGAAATGCTTCAGGACATTGGTCTGGGAAATGATTGTTTGGATAAGACCTCAAAAGCACAGGCAACAGAAGCAAAACTAGACATAGAATTACATCATTCTAAAAAGCTTCTTCACAGCAAATAAAACATCTCAGTAAAGAGACAACTTACAGAATGGGAGAAAATATGTGCAAACTCTCCACCAGACAAGGGATTAATAGCCAGAACATATAAGGAACTCAATAGCAATAATAAAATAATCTGATTTATGAATGGGCAAATGATCTGAATAAACACTTCTCAAGACAAAATATGCAAATGGCCAAAAGGTACATGGAAAAAAAAAAAAGGTCAACACCACTAATCAACAGAGAAATGTAAATCAAAACCACAATGTGGTATCATCTCTCCTGGGTTAAAACTGCTGTTATCAAAAAGGCAAAAAACACGGATGTTAGCAAGGATATGGAGAAAGGAGAATGCTAGTACTCTGTTGGTGGGAATGTAAATTAGTATAGCCACTTTGGAAAACAGTATGGAGATTCCTCAAAAAACTAAAAACAGTTGCACCATATGATCCAGCAATCCCACTGCTGGGCATATACCCAAAAGAAAGGAAATGAGGATATCAAAGAAATATGCACTCTCATGTTCATTACAGCACTATTCACAATAGCCAAGATACAGAACCTAAATGTCTATCAACGGATGAATAAAGAAAATGTATATTTATTAATATACATAATGAATTACTATTCAGCCATTAAAAAAGAATGAAATCCGGCCAGGTGCAGTGGTTCATGCTTGTAATCCCATTATTTTATTGTGCCACTGCACTCTAGCCTGGGTGACAGATCGAAACTCCATCTCAAAAAAAATAAAAAAAATAAAAAAAAAAGAATGAAATCCTATCATTCGCAGCAAAATAGATGGCATTGGAGTTCATCATGTTAAGTGAAATAAGCCAGCTACAGAAAGGCAAATATTCCGTGTTCTCAATCGTACATGGAAACTAAGTAAGTTGATCTGATGGAAGTAGAGAGCAGAACAGCAGTTGCTGGGAAAGGTGGACAGGGTGGGTTAGGGGCATAGTGGGAGAGTGGTGGGGTGGAGGTGGTGGTGTTGTGGGAGATGGGGATGAAGAGAGACTGGTTAATGAATATGGAAATACAGTTAGACAGAAGGAATAAGTTCTAGTATTCAATAGCACAATAGAGTGACTATAGTTAACAATAATTTACAGTGTATTTCAAAAGAACTAGATTTGAAATATTTCCAACACAAAGCAATGATAAAGACTTATGGAGTAAATCTATATAAAGTATTTAGAATAGTGTCTGACAAGATATGTGCTCTATAAATTTTTATCTTATACCTCTTTTCTCACCCCTCACCATCTAGCCCCTTATGCTTTAGCATTAGCACACTACTTGCCTTTTCATGCCATTGTGCCTTTGCACATGTTGTTCCTTCTGCTTAGAAAGCCACAACCTGTCCATCTAATAAATCCTTGCTTGCCTTTCAAATCTCAGTTCAAACACTACTTTCTCTGTGAAGAAAGCCTTTCTTTTTAACTCCTAAGTTTCTCTTCTATGTCTTCACAGGTATCTGGTATACATCTTTATTATAATGAGATGGGTCATTTCCCACTAGACTAAAAGCTTCTCACGCATGAGAAAAATTATTTTTATACCTTGTTTTCCTCAGGACACAGTGTATTATCTGACACACAGAAAGTATTAAGATATATATACTGATTATAAAGGAATAAAATAGAATTTCCAAATTATATACTTTTCATGAGTAACTTTGTGCTATGAGGTATGTATATGTTACCAAAACAATGTGGACATACCTCTATTACAGTAATTACTGTTTGTGAGATATTATCTATTTCTCCACTTGACTTACAATCAGTCTCCTTGAATGGAGGTTCCATGTGTTTTCATATTTGTATCTTCAAAAGTTAGCACAAGGTCTGGCACAAAAAAACTCAATGGATATTTGAAAAATGAATGAATGAGTGAATAAAACATATGAATAAATGATTCTGCAGAGCAGAATCAATTCTTATGTCTGGATTATCAGACAAACTCTCCAGGGATGCCAAGTCATCACACGCTCTCTGGCATCTGAGCACCATGATGGTTAATAAAGAACACTAAAATGTACGTCTGCCTCAGTAATTTGTCAACAAAGTCATTTTTTGTTTCCTCAACTGAAAAATTAGAGATGACAGTTGCTACCATATAAAGCTTTCAAAACTGTGCTCTAACTGAAAGAAGTTGGGTGGGCATGGTGGCTCATGCCTGTATTCCCAGCACTTTGGGAGGCCAAAGCAGGCAGATCACAAGGTCAGGAGATCGAGACCACACTGGCCAACATGGTGAACCTCATCTCTACTAAAAATACAAAAATTAGCTGGGTGTGGTGACGCATGCCTATAATCCCAGCTACTCAGGAGACTAAGGCAGGAGAATTGCTGGAACCTAGGAGGCAGATATTGCAGTGAGCTGAGATTGTGTTACTGCCCTCCAGCCTGGCAACAGAGCAAGACTCCGTCTCAAAAAAAAAAAAAAAAAAAAAAAGAAGTTATGTGAATATAAAGAAGGCCAAAAAACCACAAAATATCCCAAACTATCTTTAGGAAAATAGGCAACATAATTTAATAATAATAAATATATCAATGAAGGGAAAAATAGACAAATATTAGAGTTGACATTTTGGGGAAAACAAAAAGCAAAGTTCAAAATCTGTAAATGGACTGTGAGCGTGCATGTGTGTGTGTGAGAGGGAGAGAAATTACAAATCAGAAAACTGTGTTTTATATTCTTTTCTTTCTCATTTTAGTCATATTATGAGAACATATATAAGCATACAGAAATATTTAAAAAATAATATAATACTCTGTACAATTCTATAGTAATACATTAAAAAATATCGATCCAAATATTCCCCAAAGAGTAGAAAACCTCAGAAAAGCTATATGTTCATAGGCCTAAGTACACCTGAATAAACTGAGGTGTGTGCATGTGTGTGTTCACGTTTGTGTGTGTGTGTGTATGTGTTCAAAAGTCATAGAAAACCTTAATAGGCCTTTTTAAATATAGTTAAAATTTTAAAGTTTTCAGATGATTACATTGAAGAAAGGTGACAAGCACAATTTTTTCCCAAACAATTCTATCTCATTTTCAAGGTATAGAGAATTCTCATGATATAATAACTGCTCAAAGGCAAAAAAATTATTGAAAAGTGCCCTAGGCCATTTTATTTATGAAGCTGCCTTAAGCTAATATTTAAATCTGATAAGGATAGCACTATACACACACCCCACCCAATATTCCTTAGAAAACAGATTTTAAGGCTCTAAAACTGTAAAGGCTGAATGCAATAGTGGTTTTAATACTTCCATAAAAATGACTTAGGACATATTTCAGGAATGAAAGATGATTCAATATTAGGAAAATTTTAAATATAGTTCATCAACTTAATTGGTCAAAGGATACAAATATGTAATCACCACTATAAGTTACCTAAGGCCAGATGTGATACAAATTCACATCGACTCCCAATTATAGAAAAAGAAAACCCCATTGTAGACGTATATCAGAAGAAAACTTAATTAGAATAATGAAACATGTTTTTTGAGACAGCTATTCTTATCTTAAATATTTGACATTCTACTTATCAATGAATCACTAGAAGCAGAGTTATTGAAATCAAGATGTATATAGTCTTAGAAAACCCAGAATAATCCGAGGAAAATCCAGTAAAACTGCAAAGAATTTCATTAGGGTTTAGTTACAACATACACACAACAAAATGATTAGCTTTTTTATATGGCAGCAGTAGTCAGAAAATATAATAGGCAAAAGCTTACATTCATTATATCAAAATATTCATCCAAAATAAACTACCTAGAATTAAGCTTATATTTAAAGAAAATGAAATAGTTCATGAAAGACATTTGAAAAAATGAGGAGGGGATATTAGATGCTTTCTAGAAAGATTCAATATTATAAGAACTTGGTTTTCCTTAGGGCAATATATATATATATTATAAGTGTAATCAAAATCCTAAAATGAATCTTTTTTTCTATTTTGAAACTTAAATTTTGAAGTTTATTTGACAAACTAAATAGACAAAAATGCCAAGAAAATATTGGAAAATAAATAAAACACAATGTCATATATTAAAACTGTATAAAGTTAATACTGTATGATATTGCATCAGGAAAGACTAAAAGATTAATTGGATATAATGGAATGCACAGAAGCAGACTCAAATACATATAAATATCTGGAAAAGAAAAGGATGTCATGTCAAATCACTGGGTGATTGGAAATGGCATCATTCTATTATTTTATTCTTTATTATTTAGAATATAATAGTGGGATAACTTGTTAACTGGAAGAAAGTAAAACTGTGTTTCTATCTTACATAATTCAGAAAAATGATTTATATAGACTAAGCACTTATTTTATTTCAATTTCTGGGATACATGTGCAGGACGTGCAGGTTTGTTACATAGGAAACATGTGCCATGGTGGTTTGCTGCACCTATTGATCCATCACCTAGGTATTAATCCCTGCATGCATTAGCTATTTATGCTGATGCTCTCCCTCTCTCCATACCCTGGACAGGCCCCAGTGTGTGTTGTTCCCCTCCATGTGCCCATGTGTTCAGTTCCCACTTATAAGTGAACATACGGTGTTTGGTTTTCTGTTCCTGCGTTAGTTTGCTGAGGATAATGGCTTACAGCTAGATGAAGCACTTCTTAAGTACAAAGAAATGAAATCACAAAAGAACAAGAAAAAGTATTGATGACTTGAAACATTTATGTGTATAGCAAAGATGAATTCTTAAAGAAGAGTAAAGTATGTGAATAAAACAAATTTAAGATCTCCTTAATATAAACAGAGTTCTTGTAACAAATAAAATCCTGCTTAAAAAAAAGGGGAGATACAAACATATACTTGACAAAAGAAGAAACATAAATAGGTAATAAAAATGTTTTACCACATTAATAATCACAGAAATACAAATAAGTATTTACAGTCATAGAAATACAAAAAGTAGGTAAGTATTCTGGTTATCTTCTGTTTGCCCTTCCAGACTCACTCTCCACTGGTCTCCACCTTGCTTTCTGTCCTAGGTGGCAACCTGTTTAGACTGTGTCAAGAGGGACTTTCAATCCTCTGGCTTTAAAATGGGTACAGAGAATGGGGAGAGTGAGGTCACAGTATTCATTCCCCTAGTATATTGGCTTTATTGTGTCCCTTGACCAAAGGTCACTGTGCTTCTCAAGATAGTGCTCTCTACTTGCCTCTCTTATCCATCTTCTGGTAACCACTTATTCCCTTAACTAGGGGTGGTAATAGGTCTGTAACTAATATCCATAATTTACTCCATTATCTCTTTCATTTTCCCCCAAACGCACCATCTTGTAATTACAATCTCTAAATAAATTCATTTTAAGTATCTTAATTTGACGGTACTAATTTTTGATGATGGAAAGAGATACCTACTGAATGTATACTGAATGTATAAATCAACATAAACTTTCTAGAGAAAAATGTATAATATGTATTAAAATATGCACATCTTTTAATCTAGAAATTTCTTAGAAATTTGTTCTATGGACAGTTACAGATTATACAAAGTTGCACAGAAAAAACATTTATCAAACACACTGTTTTCTTAAATTGTGAAAACAAAATGTTAATACACAATAAAAGAGGATAGAACAAATAAATAGCACTGAACCCATGTAAAGAAATCCCATTCACCAATTAAAACTATGTTTAGAAAAAATATTTCCTAATGAAGAAAATGTTCAGGATATATTATTAAGGGGATATTACATATTACCAAGGGAAAAAAGACCCCGCAATACTATAAATTAATTATGGACCACTTTGGTGCTAAATACACACAAACACACACACACACCACAGAAACTGCAAAAGTGGTTATTTCTGAGTAGTGGAATTAATTTTACTTCTGTTCTTCCTGATTTTCTGTGTTTAGATTTTATTCACTAATGATGAGCTATTTTGAATAATTAAAACATAAAATATGCAATTTGTTTTCAATCAGCACTATTAAACTCTCTTCCATACTTCATAACTATGAATCTAATTGTTTTAAGATAATTCTGATGAAATGTTTACAGCAATGTAAAAAGACTTTCCAAATGAGAAGTCATGACTATACTTATAATAGGTAATCAGATCTGGCACTGAAAAACATGCAGAGATGTTAAAAAAAATATATTATTTTAAAATTCAGACTGATATGGACTAGCTGTGTCCCCACCCAAATCTCACCTTGAACTGTAATAATCCCCACATGTCAAAGACAGGGCCAGGTGGAGATAATTGAATCATGGGGGTGGTTTCCCTCATGCTGTTCTCATGGTAGTGAATAAGTCTCATGAAATCTGATGGTTTTGTAAATGGGAGGTCCCCTGCGCAAGCTCTTGCCTGCCGCCATGTAAGATATGACTTTGCTCTTCATTTGCCTTCCACCATGACAGGCCTCTCAAGCCATGTGGAACTGTGAGTCAATTAAACATGTTTCCTTTATAAATTACCCAGTTTGGGGTATGTCATTATTAGCAGCATGAAAAGAGATTAATACAGTAAGCCAGGCACAGTGGCTCATGCCTGTAATCTCAGCACTTTGGCAGGCCGAGGCGGGCAGATCACCTGAGGTTGGGAGTTTGAGACCAGCCTGACCAAGAGTGAGAAAACCCGTCTCTACTACAAATATAAAAATTAGCTGGGTGTGGTGGCTCATGCCTGTAATCCCAGCTACTTGGGAGGCTGAGGCAGGAGAATTGCTTAAACCCAGGAGGCGGAGGTTGCAGTGAGCCAGGATCGCATCACTGCACTTCAGCCTGGGCAACAAGAGCAAAACTCTATCTCAAAAAATAAATAAATGAATAAAAATACACAAACTGATACCAGTAGAGTGTGGTGCTGCTGTAAAGATGCCCAAAAATGTGGAAGCAAGTTTGGAACTGGGTAACATGCAGAAGTTGGAACAGTTTGGAGGGCTCAGAAGCAGAGAGAAAAAGGTGGGAAAGTTTAGAACTTCCTAGACACTTGTTGAATGGCTTTGACCAAAATGCTGATAGTCATATGAAAAATAAGGTCCAGGTTGAGGTGGTCTCAGATGTTGATAAGGACCCTGTTGGGAACTGGAGTTAAAGATCACTCTTGCTATGAAAAATGACTGGTAGCATTTGCTCCTGTACTAGAGATCTGTGGAACTGTGAATATGATAGAGATGATTTAGGGTATCTGGTGGAAGAAATTTCCAAGTTGTAAAGCATTCAAGAGGAAGCAGAGCACAAAAGTTTGAAAAATTTGAAGGCTGACAATGTGATAAAAGAAAAACCAATTTTCTCGGGAGAAATTCAAGCCAGCTGCAGAAATTTGCGTAAGTAATGAGGGACCAAATGTTGATCATCAAGACAATGTGGAAAATGTCTCCAGGGTATGCAGGAGATCTTCACAGCAGCCCATCCTATCACAGGCCTGGAGGCCTAGGAGCAAAAAAATGGTTTTGTGGGTGGGTCCCAGGACCCCACTGCTCTATGAAGCCTCATGATATGGTGCCCTGCATCACAGCTGCTTCAGCTCCAGCCCTGGCTAAAGGGGGCCAATGTACAGCTCAAGCCTGTTTCAGGGGGTGCAAGCCCCAAACCTTGGTGGCTTACATGTAGTGTTGGGCCTGTGGTGCACAGAAGTGCACTGAAGTCAAGAACTGAGGTTTAGAAATATCTGCCTAGATTTCAGGGGATGTTTGAGACACCTGGATGTTCAGGCAAAAGTTTGCTGCTGGGGCAGAGCTCTCATGGAGAACAGCTATAGAGTACTGCCTAATGGAGCTGTGAGAAGAGGGCAACAGTCCTCAAAACCTGAGAATGGTAGATCCACTGACAGCTTGCACTGTGAGCCTGGAAAAACCACAGACACTCAATGCTAGCTCATGAAAGCAGCTGGGAGTGGGGCTGTACCCTACAATGCCAGAGGGGCAGAGCTGCCCAAGGCTGTGGGAGCACACCTCTTGCATCATATGACCTGGATGTAAGACATGGAGTCAAAGGAGATCATTATGGAACTTCAAGTTTAATGACTACCTTACTGGAGCTTTAACTTGCATGGGACCTGTGGCCCTTTTGTTTTGGTCAATTTCTCCCCTTTGGAATGGGTGTATTTACCCAATGCCTGTACCCCACTGTATCTGAGAAATTACTAACTTGCTTTTGATTTTACAGGCTCATAGGCAGAAGGGACTTGCCTTGTTTCAGATGAGACTTTGGACTGTGTACTTCTGAGTTAATGCTGAAATGAGTTAAGACTTTGGAGGACTGTTGGAAAGGCATGATTGGTTTTGAAATGTGAGGACATGAGATTTGGGAGGGGCCAGGGACAGAAAGATATGGTTTGGCTGTGTCCCCACCCAAATCTCACCTTGAACTGTAATAATCCCCAAGTGTGAAGGGGATAGGGTCAGGTGGAAATAATTGAATCATGGGGGTCCTTTCCCCCGTACTGTTCTCATGGTAGTGAGTAAGTCTCATGAGATCTAATGGTTTTATAAATAAGAGTTCCCCTGTACAAGGTCTTGCCTGCTGATATGTAAGATGTGACTTTGCTCCTCATTCACTTTCCACCATGACTGTGAGGCCTTCCCAGAAAATGGAACTGTGAGTCAATTAAATCTCTTTCCTTTATAAATTACTCAGTCTTGGGTATATCTTTATTAGCAGATTGAGAACAGACCAATACACAGATAAAGTCTAAAATGATAAAAGAGATCATTAAATAGGACAGGCTTTCATGCATTCGAGGCTGGAAAACACACAAAAGATAATATACACAAGTCAATAAAAAATGTTTTAGGTTCACTGAAATGTTTCATTGGTAAGACCTACTCTACCATTTGCATGAAGAAATTTTTAAATAAACTGATGCTTATCTACATTTTCACAAAACGTATTTAGAATTTAGAGAAAAGGGCTCATTGGCTACATATAAGAATATTTAGGCTGGGTGTGGTGGCTCACGCCTGCAATCCCAGCACTTTGGGAGGCCAAGGCAGGCCTTGGTCACTTGAAGTCAGGAGTTCGAGACCAGCCTGGCCAATATGGTGAAACCCTTTCACAACCAAAACTACAAAAATTAGCCGGGCGTGGTGGTGGGTGCCAGTAATCTCAGCTACTCAGGAGGCTAAGGCAGAAGAATTGCTTGAACCCAGGGGGTGGAGGTTGCAGTGAATGCAGATCATGCCGCTGCTCTCCAGCCTAGGTGACAAGAGCGAGACTCCATCTCAAAAACAAAACAAAAAGCTGACTAGGTACTAAATAGTTTGTTTCAGCATAATGACAGTACAATTTTTGTTTTGAGGACAATGTATAAAAGTAAAACAGGTTTTTTAAAGTGACATATGATGTTTCTAGGAGGGAAACTAGATTAACAGAAAACATGCTAATGACCACAGAGCCAGGTACACTAACAGCTTAAATTCCTTATATTTCATTTGCATACTCCATGGTAATTATAATAGCATCCTGCCCAGAGAAGGTGCTAAAAGGTTTGATAAACGAATGTAAGCATAAAAGGATGCTGAGTGACCGGGTGCAGTGGCTCACACCTGTAATCCCAGCGCTTTGGGAGGCCGAGGCACATGGATTACGAGGTCAGGAGATTGAGACCATCCTGGCTAACATGGTGAAACGCCATCTCTACTAAAAATACAAAGAATTCGCTGTGCATGATGGCGGGTGCCTATAGTCCCAGCTACTCAGGAGGCTGAAGTAGGAGAATGGCACGAACCCGGGAGGCAGAGCTTGCAGTGAGCTGAGATTGCGCCACTGCACTCCAGCCTGGGTGACAGAACGAGACTTCGTCAAAAAAAAAAACAAAAACAAAAACAAAAAAAACCAAAGGATACTGAGTGATGTTGTCTCTAAAAGGCTCTAATATGCTAGCCTGCTATAAGTGAAGCTACCAACAAAAGCTGTCCAAGGACTAACTGAGAAGGGACAGAGTGACTCTGCTGCTTCTGACTATCACCCCAGCATCCCTTCTCCTCCTAGCCTATATAAGGAGATAGGTTAGGGGAAGTGGGTAACTGACTTTGTGGAAAACACAGTATTCAAGATACAATGTATCTCCATTCCCAACCTACAGGTTAGAGGAGCAGGTATTTTTAGCCACTCAAATTCTCCCCTTGCAAGGCAAATGTGGAGTAGTTCCCAGGACAATCATTGTAGAGATTTGGGCATACCTAAAAGAAGGGGTGGGTGACATTCTACACTGCAGTGGAATGTCTACTTCAGCAGAAGACATTAATTTACTTTGTACCTCTCTGAGCAGGTGAGAATAGGGAGAGAGATGGTAGTACTGAGAGAGTGGGGGGTAGGCACCTATCTTTGTGACTTTTCTTTCCTAAGCTGTAAAATGAGAATGATGCTGCTCCCCTATTTACCTCACAAAAATACTGTGAGAATCAAACAGTACAATCAATCTGAAGTACTTGGTAGACTGTAGATCTTTACATAAAATAAGTTATTAAAAACTGGATCCCAAATGAAGCAGCTTTAATTTCCCGGTAAAATTATCTTAATATCATCTAAATTTTGAGTAAATCATTAATTGACAAATATTTGGTGAACTAGCCTGTGCTGGCCATTTTGAGAAAGATGAAATATCATTTCTACCTCAAAGACTCCATAATCCAGTTGGGAAGGCAAGATTAACAGGAATGAATTAGTAATAAAAGTATACAATAATAATAGAAAAAATATAAATATTTTGTATACAATAAATGTATACTTGTATAAATTTACTTACTCATTTCAGTCTTACAATAATCCTGAGGGAGGTTCTATTATTTTACTCATATTATAGATAAGGAAATTCAGGTGCAGAGAGGACCTGCCAAAGGCAGTATAACAGTAACAGAGTCAGGATTCAAATTTGGTCAGTCTGGCTCTGGAGAATGAGCACTTAACCACATCATTACCCTGCCTCTCTTGTAAGATTCCATGTATGGAACCAAAGGTATATACTTTGAGAACTCAGGGAAAGAATGAAACACAATATGGGCAGAAGTAGTTAGTAATATATTGGTGGAGTAAGTGGCACTTGAGTAAGGAAAACCAAGTAGGGTTTGGAAAAGAAGAAAAGAGAAGGAAGACTGTTGTAGAAGTGGGTTACTATAAAAGTTATGGAGGAGCATAGAAAAATTGGATAAATAGTTACTGAATACCTATTAGGTACCATGCACGGTGCTTAGGATATTTCAATTAACAAAACAAAGATACTTGTTCTTATAAAACTTAAAGTTAATGGGTGTAAAAACGACAATGGAGAGACTAGTCTCACTGAGTTGACCATCCATCCTGAGAATCAGAGAAAAATAGTATTGAATAGGTAGACAGGAGCCAGATTATGAGATCTCTGAAAGACAGAGAAGTCTGAGGATATAAATCAAACTTACAGATATGTACGTAGGATTTTTTCAGGAATGTGTCACATACTAATAACAGTATCTTAGGAATATTAATTTGACTGTTTTCCAAGAATGAAATAGAAATGGGAAAATTAAAGGGAGTAATTGAGAGCTTTGCTCTATATCTCCTTTTTTTTCTTTCAGTTTTTCCTTTTCTTTTTTCCTTGGTCTATAAATACATGCATTTCTTTTTTTTGTTGTTTATTTTGTTTTTTTGTTTTTTGAGACAGAGTCTTGCTCTGTCGCCCAGGCTAGAGTGCAGTGGCACAATCCGGGCTCACTGCAAGCTCCGCCTCCCGGGTTCATGCCATTCTCCTGCCTCAGCCTCCTGAGTAGCTGGGACTATAGGCGCCCGCCACCATGCCCGGCTAATTTTGTTTTGTATTTTTAGTAGAGACGGGGTTTCACCATATTAGCCAGGATGGTCTCGATCTCCTGACCTCATGGTCCGCCTGCCTCGGCCTCCTAAAGTGCTGGGATTACAGGCATGAGCCACCGCTCCCGGCCAAATACATGCAATTCTATCCTATCTACAGTAAACAGAAGGTAAATTAAAACAATAAATAATAAAACTACTCTTCAAGGAGTGAATCACTCCCAAGCTACTACCTCTTTACCTCCTTTTCTTCTCTATTTTCTCCTTCACATTGTCTCCTGAACTCACTGCAACTTGGTTTCTGTCATGATACAGGAGGAGTAGTTCATTTGGCCAGAAAAAAAGTGGAAAATTGGGGAACATTTCTTTGAAAAGGTAATATTTCAGTGGAGATTAAAAGGATGAATAGCAGTTTGCCATATAAATAACTGGGGGTTTTCAAGTATAGTATTCTGTGTGACATTGGGAAGGTACTTTGATTCTATTTCGAAGGCACTGGTTCTACCTCTAGCAGGTAGCTAAAGAAATCCTCTCATTTAAAGTCTTTTCATTCCCCTCCTCCCCCACCAACTTAACCTGGTATGAATGATGCAGAAATTTCAGTCAGCATCCTATTTTAATTTGAATTCTAATTTAATTTTGTGAAGTTTAGTTCACAAATAGCCAATCAAATTTTCTCAGGTTTATAGCCCCTACTCTATAAATCACTGCCCCTGGTCTCTTTCAATATACCATGAGCTCCTTGAAAACAGAGGCTTAGACTTGTTTCATACCTCCATTGCCCAGCAGAGAACCTGGAACTCAGTAGTTATTCAGTAAAATTGGTTGGATTAATGAAACAATAAAGAAAGATAGACATATGAGAGGCTGTATAGGAAAATATAGAAGGAGAAAATATACAGGAGTTAAAGGTCAAGGATGAGTAAATAATGGCTCTTAAGTTTTGAACATGGTTGATTAGGAAAAAGATATTAACAGTGACAGATGACAGATAAAAGGAAGGTATGTTTAAATCTAGATATGTGAAACTGAGATGGTACAGGGTCTCAAGTTCACTTATCACTGTCAAAGATGTAGTTAGATATAAAAAGTGGCATTTGGAAGAAGTCATGGTTAGAATATCATATTCTTGGAATGATCAGCATAGAAATTGCAGTTTAGGTTATGAGAAAGGATAAACAATTTAAAGAAAAAAGCTGGCAAATATCCCAATTTTGGCAGGCAATCTATATAATGCTGAGAAAAATCTTAAACTGTGTAATATTAATAAGGCTTGTAAAACATAAAGTTGAGATTTTAGGATAATATTAATCAATTCTCATTTTTCCAAATGTTTACAATAAACAGACTCTGTTTTCTTAGTGCTATTTCAAGCTCCTGCAAGAGGGGGTACAGGCTTTGTAAATGGTACAGACTATCACTCTCAAAGGAATTTTAACAAAGAAAAGTTACCTTCTAAAGCTATCAATCTACAAATATCATTTTTATCCATATACTTAAAACAATAAATTGTTTCAGTGACATTTTCATGTTTTCACTTCTCCCTCTTAGTTTTAGAGTAGACAGGAAGAGGATTCTATTCACAAAATTTAGAAATACAGCATCTGATGTGGAGTTTGAAATAACTGTCATACTCTGAAAGCTGCATAGTATAGCTCTTACACTAGAGAGAATCTCTTCCCCTCAAGCAGAAGAGAGACAATGTACATGAATATGAAATACAAAGAAAAGTAGAGACAGATTTTTGTTTTCAATGATTAGAGACTTCATGCTAAAATGTTCACAGATGTACTCTGGAAAAATTGTGTACAAGCTATGCTTCTGTAAAGACAGTAATTTTTCCTTTGCTTTATAGTATCATTCCGGAGACATTTTATCTCTCTGGGCCTCAGATCATTTTCTCAAATGATGGGCAGGAATAGATAGTATTTGTACAGTCATGTGTTGCTTAATGAAGGGAATATGTTCTAAGAAACATGTAATTAAGCAAGTTTGCTGTGCAAACATCATAGGGTGTATTTACACAAAGATGGCATATTTATTTATTTACATGTATTTTTTAATATGGAAAACCAAATGTCGCAGAACCATTACTGAATATCAATTATTTCCTCTAGTTGATCTGCAGTGACAATATCAAGTGCTATATATCAGGTTTCTGTATATGCTCTATCATAATCTCATGGGACCACAGTCATGTATGTAATCCATTGTTGACTGAAATGTCATTGTATGGTGCCTGAGTGTATTTTCTATTAAGTATATAATTGTATCACCTTATTTTTTAAATTTATATTCAACTGGCAAAAGGTCCCAAAACTCTTGCTTATTTTCTGAGACAAAAGTTAAAAACCAATGCATAACACTTAATGACTCCACTGGAGTTTCTACTTAAGGAGATTCAGGAGTGGTTCTAATTATGAGACTCAGTTAAGTGTTGTTCATGAACATGGCATGCTTATATAATCTTAGATCAATAAGAATTTGTGTATTTGAAAAGACAAGTAATTGGGAAATATTTCATACAATTTAAATTGGTCTAAGTGAGGATGGAAGAGGTTACAGTAAGTGAAGAACTCTAGTGTCACTGACTTACAAGGCAAAAACAGGGTCAAAGTGGCAATGTAGGTTGGTGGTGGTGTTGGTGCTGCTTTGTTACTTGGATATACATTTCTATTAACATCTAGAAATAATTATTTAAAATAAAACCAGAACCTGGTGAGTTTCCTACACTGAGGTGAACAATATGAAAAAGTAATAAGAGTAGCCCTACTTAGCTGGATAACTTCTAAAGGTAGAACTTTTGATACCTTCCTTCTGAAATGTGATAGAGATGCTGTTCACACAGCACCATTATGGTCAAGTTTCAAAGGCAATACTGATCTGGAGTTTCAGTGAGTAGAGTCAGTTGGTGACAAGAGGTCACAGTAATTTAGTTAGTAGAACTGATATTTTCATCTCAAACTCTAATTTTCCAAGGTAGAATCTTTACTTGAATAGGGCTGCTGCCTGTAATACCCTTCACTGTCACCCTTTTCCTCTTCCTTGTATACCAAAGTGATTAGTGCTACCATTTTTGCTCTGCTCCTCCTGGTCACTTGGAATATTCTCCTTGCCCGTACTAGATAGCCAAAGGATGTCAACTAAGTGATCAAAATACTCTCTGGCCAGACACTTATTTCCTGAGGAAGAAAGTGTGGAGATCTGTCTCTCTTCATTCTCACTGCTGTGCCAAATACAAGGTAAATAAGGTCTCTAAAGTGCTTGTGGTATTAACTGTTATTACCATGATTGATTTCTGGTGAAATATTCATCTAATATCATGCATCAGCCAACCATTTACATTTGAATGCAATTAAGATGTCCCAAATAAAGGAAAATTCAAAAGTTTCAGCAATAAACACAGAAGACTGTTTAACATTTTAAATGAGAAGGAAGAGTATTCAGCTGTCTCTAATCTTTAATCATTTATTTTAACACACCACAAATCATCCCAGATGATTCTTACAAGAATATAGCTACAGAAGCATCAATGTCTATAATGTGTTTAGCTGTGAATACTGCAAACTTCTTTTAAATAGAAGAAAACTGGTTTTAATGAGATCAGAAAGGCTATGTACATGCCACAGCCAACCTTAAAGCCAGAGATCATCGAGCTGTACTTTGAGTTTATAATACTATGATATATATTATGGAATATGAACTCATAAATCTGAATGGTTCCTTTCTATAACATTAAATTGGTTGGTACACATTTTTTTTTCATATTTTCTTATTGAAAATAAAAGCATCTCAGGGATAAGTTAATAATTCATTTAAGCTCTGAATAAAGTTCTACATTCTCAAACACAAATTGGGCATGAACAAATATAGGATTTCTACAAGAAAATCTAACAAATTATTTTATGTACAAAGAGCCTGTTAAATATAATAGCAGTTATAATGAATTAAAATTATCAGCTATAATACAATAGATGAATTACAATAATATTTATTGTAGATATATTCAATTTTAAAGTTGTTAAATTAAAAAATGTCTTCATATCTTCCTTTTGGTTTACTTTAATATGCAATAAAAGGTAATCTAAGACAAGAAAAAACATTTGATAAATGGAGTTATGGGCAATATTTATTGTGGTCAAGTAAATCTTTGAAATACTATAGTGTCTATAAAATGTACTGATACATTTCAACACATATATCTTGTTTAAAAAAATTTTTAAGTTCTTTTGCATTTCTGGCCACACTGCCAGAGATATTTGAATGTGTTTATAGGCATTTTTCATATAAATAAAATAAAATATCTATTCTATTGCAAAATCAGATGCTAAATGTATTGGTAAAAATACATGAGGCTACTTTAATTGAAATGGTAATAATGCTACAAATAAAAAAAAAAAACTGCACATAATCCAGAATTAACCAACAAATGACAAATGGGAATATAAAGCCACAAGTTGGCACTAGCCTCTGAAGAAAGATAATTTAAGGGTACTTATTATTGTGTATCACTAGAAACAACAATCAGCCTTTCAAACAATCCAGGTACAAATAATATCTTACGTTTAAATTTAACTGAAATATATTCTTTAACTTTGGCTGAAAAGTTTTTAGTAAGGTTTCATTGTTCTTCAAGTCTAGTTAATTTTTTTTTTTCTAATTCCCTCTCAAATCACAGGATTGCTCATTCTATGAATTTCTGTAGTATCTCCACCCAGTGGTGATCGGAGACTTTAAATATACCCTTGGCTTAAACCTAAAGTTTGGTAGTTTCTGATAGGATCAAGACCCTCGACCTAAATAGAAATTAGGACAGAGCCTAGATTTAAAGCTGGCTCTAAATGTCGAAACAGTCCAAAATGGCAAAGCTCAGTAATCCATAGTCATGGCTTATCTTTAGTTCCTATTGAATACCAGACAGTGTGTTGATAAGATATATAAGACTCTTAAGAAATTAGAATGTATGATACTTTTATGACATAATAAAATTTATCTCTCAAGCAAAAAGACAGCAAAACAACAGCAATACTGCCATTTAATATAAGATAAAGATGTCCACCATTACCATTGTTATTTAATATTGTTCTAGAGAAAAAGGTGAAGCAATTAAATAATAGAAACATATAAGATGTATAAAATTAAAAAAGGTAAAATTATAATTTGCAGATGATAAATAACTAGAAAATTTGAATTAAATGT
Source organism: Rhinopithecus bieti (assembly GCF_001698545.2). Lineage (NCBI taxonomy): Eukaryota > Metazoa > Chordata > Mammalia > Primates > Cercopithecidae > Rhinopithecus > Rhinopithecus bieti. The sequence continues at coordinate 77,780 of NW_016811753.1, forward strand.
AAAATAATTATAAACAATGAGAAAACAGCAATAGGGCTGACAAAAAATAATAATGACAATGGTGAAAACTTGCAGAGCATTTATATATACAAGCAGTGTTCTACATATATTAACTAAATCCTCCCAATAATCCTCTGAAGTATATAATATTATTATCACCATTTTATGAACAAGGAAACAGGCATAGAAAAGTCAAGTGACTTGTTCAAGGTTACACAGCTGGTATGGCAGCGCTGCAATTCAAAAGTCTATGTCCTTAATCACTATATCAAACTGTTGGTGAAATCAACCATCTATGTATCAAAAAATCAAATAAAAAATGTAATGAAATAAGATATCCCAATAATGATAACAAAAGGCTAAAATATCTAGTAATGACCCTGAAAAGAATTATCTAGAAAACCTTAGAATTCCACAGAGGATCCTAAAAAGGAAGACCATAAATGGAAACACATACCTTGTTTTTGGAAAAAGTAATCATGCCATAGATTAATTTTCTTCATTTATCTATAAGTTTAATTCAATCACAATACTAAAATAATTTTTCCCAAGGGATAAAGAAAAAAGAAAGCTAATTCTACAATTTATGTAGAAACACAGTGCCAAGCATATGGTATAATTATAATCTTAACTCTTGGTACTAGAAAAGAAATAAACTAAGGAATATCATTGGTAACTGAAAAAAGGACAGAGAAATAGCAAAATACATGTGGGAATCTAGTTTATCATAAAACCATCTTTAGAATCAATGTGTTATTTATCCAAGAAAATAAACATTATTTTTAATAACTAATTCAAATATTCATCTGATAAATATAAGAGTTTAAAATTTGTTAATTAAGTCAAATCTGTCAGGACTCTATTTATCTTTGCTAAATGTTCCAATTAATTTCTGTAGGATATCTGAACAATAATCTATAATTCGGATAGACGTATTTTGGAAAAACTTCAGATTAGCAAGGTTTTTAAGTTGCTCATTTTTGGTTTGGAGAACAAAGGATGAAACAACATTTAGCAGTAATTCTCTAGTAATTCAACTAGCAGATGTGACAATGCTGCAGATAAAAGCTTCTTTTTCCTTTTTCATCATGTACCTTGCTTTGGTAAATTCTGTGTTAGCACCTGTACAAATCAGGTTGACAAATTGAATTTTAGCAGTAAGTTCATATGTAATTTTGAATCTCATATAACATGGCCTATTTATTTATTTTGAACATTTTATAGGAAATCCTGAGAGAAGGGCTGGAATAAACAGGGCATTTATATACTAGGATTTTTAAGTCAGGAGACTCAATGAACCCTTTATATAACAACTGTGTCTGTTGTTGCCAGCCTTTCTGTAGAATTGTGCCAAAATCCATTTCTCTTTAAATGCCAAGGAATGTCAGAGATACATGAAATGACATCCTTGAACTTTGAGGCTGCATAAGGAAGATCTAAGTGCAAGACCCCAGATTTTCATTAGCAAGTTAGAATTACCCTATCTGTGCCCATCACTCTTCATGAAGAAAATATATTCTATAGACTTTCTGGTGGAAAAACATCACTACAGGAGCTGTCTCAAATCAATACTGAGTTATATCTGGCTGCAAAGAAATAAAAACTGTCACCAGCATAACCTTCCTAGCAACTGCAATGTGAATATGTTAATACTGTGTCAAAGTATAGCCCTGATGTCTGTAGGGCTTCCCTTTGTTTCAGATCAGTTCAGCTGCTAACTTGGGCCAATCCTAAGTGAAATACTATATCACACATCATGACAATGTTATTTTCACCAACAATAACAATAATACATACTCATTTTCTTCTTTTGTGTTTCTTATCAAGAAATCCATCCCAACATTATTCTACCACGAATTTCTAAATATCTTTCTTTTCTTTCCCACCTCCCATCAAAAAAACCCAAATCTTCCTCAATACAATATATTCTAGAAATATTCTAGTGCAACTCTTATCTGGCTCTGGGTGTTTTTCCTGCCCCCTTTTTCACTTGCTGTGCTTACAGGGCACTGCTCAATTCAGAAGACACTTGTGCATACTTCAGTTTCTACATTGAGAAAAGTGGCATTTACTCATTTGATGATTTAGGATGAGAAAACCCAGAGATTTCTATAACTTAGAGGAAGAAAACATTTTTACTATACAACTATGAATTATGATTTCCCAAAGATAATGTCACAAAAAAGGAAAACAGTAAATCTCTTTAAATACAGCTGTAAATTACCATGCAAATTTTCTAAGCTTCAGACTGCTGCAGTGAAAAAAAAAATTCTATTTTTAAAATCAGAAATATTTAGGTTGGTACAAGAGTGACTGCGATCTTTGCCATTAAAAGTAAAGGCAGGCCAGGTGCGGTGGCTCATGCCTGAAATCTCAGCACTTTGGGAGGCCGAGGCGGGCAGAACACCTGAGGTCAGGAGTTCGTGACCAGCTTGACCAACATGGTGAAAGCCCGTCTCTACTAAAAATACAAAATTAGCCAGGCATGGTGATGTACTCCTACAATCCCAGCTATTCTGAGGCAGGAGAATCACTTGAATCCAGGAGGCAGAGGTTGCAGTGAGCCGAGACTGTGCCATTGCACTTCATCCTGGGCAACAAGAGTGAAACTCCGTCTTAAAAAAAAAAAAAAAAAAAGTAAAGGCAAAACTTGCAATTACTCTTGCACCAACCTAATATATGAAGAATCACTGAGTAAAAGGAATGGTAACCATGCATTGCTAATTAACAGTTTCTGGACCAGGAAATAGAGACTTATCCTTAGTTACTGTGTTACACTTATTTATTTATACTCCGCCTTTTTCCATAAAGGATTTGAGACAACTATTGATTTAGTATACACTTCCAAACAATTGAATACATTTTTTTTAAATCCTGTCATGATACATTATTGCCATCTGCCAAAATAGTTTTCTGGTGTTTGAATTAAAGTATGCCCCAAATTTGGAACTGATATACTGTGGGAAAGGAAATTTATATAAAATGATAAAAACCTTGCTAACTGTAAATTGAAGAGCTCTGTTTCAAATAAAAGTTGAGTCTGGAAAATAAACAGTCCAGTTGTAATGGGGGCATGGCAGGGGCATTGCTCAACTTATTCTCCTTTGTCTGAACTGAGGATATGTTCCCAGGCACCTCTCCTCATGTACCCTCAATTACCAAGGTAATGGGAAAAGATGCAGTCCAAATTAGTATGAAATGGGGGTCTCTGAAGACCTCTCTCTAATTGTAAAGCCCTTCACAAGCTGAAGTATTGAAAGTGTTGAAAAGTGTCTGGCACATGGTAGTTGTATAACAAATGCTGAATGAATAAAACTTAAGTCAAAATTCCTTTAAAATGATGAGAAGGACAAAAGTAAAAGTAAAAGAAGTCTGTTTTTTTTAAAAAAATGATTATCTTTCTTTTGGCTTTTTCTTAATCTCAAGCAATATTTTCTGTTGCTTTTTTATATTTCTCCTCTTGAAGTAAACTTGTTCATATTTTTGGGCCAGGCACGGTGGCTCACGCCTGTAATCGCAGCACTTTGGGAGGCAGAGGCGGGTGGATCACCAGAGGTCGGGTGTTCGAGACCAGCCTGACCATCACAGAGAAACCCTGCCTCTACTAAAAATACAAAATTAACCGGGCATGGTGGCGTATGCCTGTAATCATAGCTACTCAGGCGGCTGAGGCAGGAGAATCACTTGAACTGGGAGGTGGAGGTTGCAGTGAGCTGAGATCACTATTGCACTCCAGCCTGGGCAACAACAGTGAAACTCCGTGTCAAAAAAATAAAAAATAAATAAATAAAAAAATAAAGGCCGGGTGCAGTGGCTTACACCTATAATCCCAGCACTTTGGGATTCTGAGGGGGGCAGATCAGGAAGTCAAGAGATCGAGACCATCCTGGCTAACATGGTGAAACCTCGTCTCTACTAAAAAGACAAACATTAGCTGGGAGTGGTGGCATGAGCCTGTAGTCCCAGGTACTCATGAGGCTGAGGCAGGAGAATCTCTTGAACCTGGGAGGCGGAGGTTCCAGTGAGCCAAGATCGTGCCACTGCACTCCAGCCTGGTGAGAGAGCAAGACTCCGTCTCAAAAACAACAACAACAAAAACCCAAAACAAAACAAAACAAAAAACTTGTTCATATTTTTAAGTTTTCAGGAGAAAGAACGTTTCAATTTGTGGTGCTTTCCATGTTGTATAACAACTGTGTTTATACTCATGTTCATGATCACACATATTCACGTATTAACAATATGTAATTACAACAAGCATACCTCGGAGATATGGAGGGTTCAGTTCTAGACCATGACAAAAAACTGAATATTGCAATAAAATGAGTGACTTAATTTTTTTGATTTCCAAGTGCATATAAAAGTTTACCCTATAATCTATTAGGTGTGCAAAAACATCATCTAGAAGAAAATAATGTGCATCTTCTCTTGAGAAGTGTCTGCTCATGTCCTTTGCCCACTTTTTAATGGGGTTGTTTCTCTCTTATAAATTTGTTTAAGTTTCTTATAGACATGAACAGATATTTTTCAAAACCAGACACATATGTAGCCAACAAGCATATGAAGAAAATCTTAATATCACTGATCATTAGAGAAATGCAAATCAAAACCACAATGAGATACCATCTCACACCAGTCAGAATGGCAATTACTAAAAAGTCAAAAAAACAGATGCTGGCAAGGCTGCAGAGAAAAGGGAACACTTACACACTGTTTGTGGGAATATAAATGAGTCCAACCATTGTGGAAAGCAGTATGGTGATTCCTCAAAGAGCTAAAAGCAGAACTCCCATTCAACCCAGCCATCTCATTACTGAATATACACCAAGAGGAATATAAATCATTCTACCATAAAGACACATGCATGCAAATGTTCACTGCAGCACTGTTCATAATAGCAAAGACCTGGAATCAGCCTAAGTGCCCATCAATGAATGACAGACTGGATAAAGAAAATGTAGTACATATACATGGAATACATATAAATACACATGGAATACTACACAATCACAAAAAAAGAATGCGATCATGTCTTTTATGGGAACATGGATGGAGATGAAGGCTGTTATCCTCAGCAAACTAATGCAGAAACAGAAAACCAAATACTGCATGTTCTCTTATAAGTGGGAGCTAAATGATAAGAACATATGAACACAAAGAGGGAAACAGACACTGGGGTCTACTTGAGCGGGGAGGGTGGGAAGAGAAAGAAGAATAAAAAAGATAACTATTGGGTACTGAGCTTAATACCTGGGTGATGTAATAATATGTATAAACTCCCATGACACGTGTTTATCTATGTAACAAATCTTCACATGTATCCCCGAACCTAAAATAACAGTTAAAAAATACTTTATTGCTAAAATATGCTGACAGTCATCTAAGCTACCAGTAAGTCATAATCTTTTTGCTGGTGGAGAGTCTTGTCTCAATGTTGATGACTTTTAACCAATCAAAGTAATGGCTGCTGAAGGCTGAGGTGGCTGTGGCTATGGCAGCTTCTTAAAATAAGACAACAATGAAATTTGCTGCATCAATGGACTCTTCCTTTCACAAAAGATTTTTCTGTAGCATGCAATGCCATTTGATAGCATTTCACCCACAACAGAACTTCTCTCCATATTCACTCCTCTCAAACCTTGCTGTTGCTTTATCAAATAAGTTTACATAATATTCTAAAAGCACTGTTATCATTCCAACAATGCTCACAGCATCTTCACCAGGAGTAGAATCGATTCCAAGAAGCTTGTTTTGCTTATTCATAAGAAGCAACTCCTCATCTGTTCAAGTTTTACCATGAGATTACAGCTACTCAGTCACATCTCACATTCCACTTCTAATTCTAGTTCTCTATTTCTACCACATCTGCAATTACTACCTCAGTGAAGTCTTGAACTCCTTAAAGTTATCAATGAGGGTTGGAATCAACTTCTTACAAACTCTTTTGCCCATTGATGTTGTGATCTCCTTCCATGAATCACAAATGTTCTGAAAGGCATTTAGAATGGTAGATCCTTTCCAGGGGATTTCAATTTATTTTGCCCAGATCGATCAGAGAAATCACTCTCTATGGCAGCTATGGCCTTACAAAATGTATTTCTTAAAAGGTAAGACTTGAAAGTTGAAATGATTGCTTCATCCATGGGCTGCAGAATGGATACTGTGTTATCATTCATGAAGACGGTATTTATTTTCCTGTACATATCCATCAGAGCTCTTGGGTGATGAGGTGCACTGTTAAAATGAGCAGTAATATTTTGAAAGAAATCTTTTTCCTTGAGCAGTAGGTCTAAATAGTGAACTTAAAATATTTAGTAAACCATGCTGTAAACAGGTGTGCTGACATCCAGATTTGGTTGTTCCATTTATAGAACACAGGCAGAGTAGATTTAGTATAATTCTTGGGAGCCATAGGATTTTGGAATGGTCAATGAGTATTAGGTTCAACTGAAAGTCACCATCTACATCAGCCCGTAACAGGAGAGTCAGCCTATCCTTTGAAGCTTTGAAGCGTTGAAGTCAGGCATTGACCTCTTCTCTCTAGCTATGGAAGCCCTAGATCGCGTCTTCCAACTGAAGGCTGCTTCGTCTACACTAAAAATCCTCTGTGTAGTGTCATCAATGATCTTAGCTATATTTTTTGGATTATTTCCTACAGCTTCTTCACCAGTACTTGCTGCTTCACCCTGTACTTTTATGTTTTGAAGACAGTTCTTTCCTTAAATCGTATGAACCAACCTCTACTAGCTTCCAACTTTTCTTCTGTAGCTTCCTGATCTCTCACAGCCTTACAGAACCAGAGAGTTAGGGCTTTTCTCTGGATTAGGCATTAGCTTAAGGGAATGTTGTGACTGATTCAATCTTCTAGCCAGACCACTAAAACTTTCTCCATATCAGCAGGAAGGCTGTTTTGCTTTCTTATCATCTGTGTTCACTGGAGTAGCACTTTTAATTTCTTTTAAGAATTTTTCCTTTGCATCACCGTTTGCCTAACTGGTAGAAGAAGTCTAGCTTTTGACATGCCTTCCTCACTAAGTTTAACCTCTAGCTTTTGATTCAAAGTAAGAGATGTGTGATTCTTTCTTTCACTTGAACACTTAGAAGTCATTATAGGGCTACTACTTGATCTAATTTCAATATCTTTGTTTCTCAAGGAATAGGGAGACCCATGAAAAGGGAGAAAAATGGGGAATGGCTGGTTGGGGGAGCAATGAGAACACACATATTTATCACTTGTTTGCCATTTTAAATGGGCTCCATTTGTGGTGCTCCAAAACAAGTACAATAGCAACATCAAAGACCACTGATCACAGATCACTATAACAGATATAATGATAATGAAAAAGTTTGAAATATTGCAAGAATTACCAAAGTATGACACAAAGACACAAAGTGAGCACATACTGTTAGAAAAATGGCTGTTAGACTTGCATGATACAAGGGTATTACGAACTTTTAATTTGTATAAAACAGCAATAACAGTGAAAGTGCAGTGAAGAGAATTAAAACAAACTCAGGTATGCCTTTACTATAATCACTGCATATCTCCTAAGTTGAAGCAATGGGTCTACCTTTTATTGATTTCAAGAAATAAACCTAAAGTAGGGAATGTAACTTTTTTGAATCCTGGATAGATTTCTCACTCTAATTTATTTCCACATGAATGACTTGAGAAATTCTGTTGTAGCTGTTTAGAAACTGCTTTCACAAAATGGAGTAAGAAGAGTGGGGAAGTCAGGGAGACAGATAATTAAAAGAGGGTTGCCTTTTGGCAGTAAAAACAAAAAGAGAGGCTTAGAGAGTGAGTAGGCTGAGATTGTTGAATAGTGAAAAGGGTTGTGGCTTTTGTTCATGAAGGAAAAGTTAACTTGCTGCAAAGGTTAGAATAATAACAATAAAACATGTAGCCTAGTATAAACATATACACAAAACACAAAAATAACACTATGATCACAAATATGAATACCTAATTGAGATATTTTCCCCCATATGAATAATCATTTGTTTAGTTACAAAGATATGAGTTGTGAGAACACTGTATGCACATGTTGTTAAGTATCACATAGGGACTTCAGTAAAAACGTAAGTTACAGGAGATACCCCTCGATCATTGATTTAGTAGATATGAAGTGTGCATCGAGCCCTGAAAATGCATTTTCAACAACTATTATAGAAGATTTTGAGAACCGTTTTTCAGATACATTGCCTTATAGAAAATAGAGTAAAACATTAGCTGGAATGAATTTTCTGTCAATTCATTTAAAAAATTATTCATTACCAACTATATGCTAGGGGTTAAGGTAAGCACTGGGGGTACAGTGGTGAACAAGATCCAATCTCTCCCCTGTGCTTGGATGGGGAATAAATGATAAAAGAAACACAAAGATAAGTATGTAATGATAATCCATGCTATGAAGACAAAGTAAAAAGAGCTAGCATAGTTGATGAATAAGCAACTGTGACTAAATTAACTAAATGCTTTGTTGAAATGCAAGTTAACACCAGTACAACCTTTTTTGTAGCAACTACATCAAATAAATACAAATATATTGAGAACATACCATTTCTCAGAGCTTTGAATTAAGCTCTGAGGGTCCCATGATAAGAATAGTCCTTCCTTAAAGCACCCATAAATTACCAGTGAAGAAAGGTATTTTTTATGTATGTATGTTTGTTCTTCAGAACTTTTATTTTTTATTTTTCATTTTTTAATTTTTGTGAGTCCATAGTAGGTAAATATATTTATGGGTAACATGAGATATTTTGATATAGACATGCAATGCATAGTAATTCCATCCAGGTTAATGAGGAATCCATCATCTCAAGCATTTATCATTTGTTACAAAAAATCTAATTATACACTTTCAGTTATTTAAAAATATACAATTAAATTACTTTTGATTATAATCACCCTGTGCACCAGCAAATACTAGGTCTTATTCATTCTTTTGAACTATTTTCTTGTACCAATTAACCATTCCCAATTCTCCACATACACCCCACCCCCACTACCCTTCCCAGCCTCTGGTAACAATCCTTGTACTCTCTCTATTCCTGAGTTCAATTTATTTTAATTTTTGGCACCCACAAATAAGTGACAACATGCAAAGTTTGTCTTTTTGTGCTTGGCTTATTCCATTGAAAATAATGTCCTCCAGTTCCATCCATGTTGTTGTAAATGACAGAATGTCATTCTTCTTTATGGTCTTTTGTGGTTGCATACAACAACCAATTCTAAACAATTTTAGAATTGTTTCTTCTATTTCTGTGAAGAATGCCATTAGTATTTTAATAGGGATTGCATTAAATCTGTAGATTGTTTTGCGCTGCATGGACATTTTAACAATATTAATTTTTCAACCCATGAACATGGAATATCTTTCCTTTTTTGTATCCTCTTCAATTTCTTGTATTAATGTTTCATAGTTTTCATTGTAGAGATCTTTCACTTCTTTGGTTAATTCCTAAGTACTTTGTTTATTTGTAGCTATTGTAGGTGGGATTACCCTCCTGGTTTCTTCTTCAGATTGTTGGTGGTTAGCATATAAAACGCTTCTCATTTTATATATGTTGCTTTTACCCTGCAACTTTGCTGAATCTAAGTTTGCTGAAAACACTATTAGAAGTGATAGCACTTCTAATAGTGTTTTCATGGAGTCTTTAGGGTTTTCCAAATATAAGATCATGTCATCTTCAAACAAGGATAATTTGATTTCTTTCTAATTTGCATGCCTTTTATTTTCCTCTCTGTCTAATTGCTCTAGCTAGTACTTTCAGTAGTTTGATGAATAACAGTATTTAAAGTGGGCCATCCTTGTTACGTTCTTGATCTTAGAGGAAAGGCTTTCAGTTTTTCCCCATTCAACATGATGTTATAGTTCTGTCATGTATGGTTTTTATTGTCCTGAGGTATGTTCCTTTTAAACCCAGTTTTGTGAGGGTTTTTTAATCATAAAGGGATGTTAAATTTTATCAAATGCTTTTCCAGTATCAATTGAAATGTTCATGTGGTTTTTATACTTCATTCTGTTGATATGACATATCACATTATTGATTTGCATATGTTGAACCATTGTTACATTCCAGGGATAAACCCCACTTGGTCATGATGAATGATCTTTCAAAGTGTTGTTAAATTTGGTTTGCTAAATTTTTTTTGAGAATTTTTGCGTCAATATTCATCTGTAATACTGGCCTACAGTTTTCTTTTTTTTTTTTTGATTTGACTTTATCTGGTTTTGGTATCAGGGTAATACTGGCCCTGAAGAATAAGTTTGGAAATATTTCCTCCTCTATTTTTCAGAATAGTCTGAAAAGAATTGGTACACATTCTCTTTAAATGTTTGATAGACTTAAGATGTGAGGCCATTGGGTCCTGTCATTCTTTGCAGGTAGAATTTTTGTCATAGCTTCACTCTTATTACTTGTTCTCGATCTATTCAGATTTTGGACTTCATCATGGTTCAATCTCGGTAGATTTTATGTATCTAGGCATTTGTTCACCTCTTCTAGATTTTCCAATTTATTGGCATATAGTTGCTTGCAGCAGCTGCTAATCCTTTGAATTTCTGCAGTATCAGTAGTAATGTCTCCTTTGTAATCTCTATTTATTTGTATCTTCTCGTTTTTTGGTTAGTCTGGCTAAATGTTTGTTAATTTTGTTTAACTTTTCAAAAAACCAACTCTTTGTTTCATTAATCTTCTGTATCGTTTTCTTCATTTCAAATTAATTTAGTTTTGCTCTGCTCCTTATTCTTTTCTTCTAGTAATTTTGGGTTTGGTTTGCTCATTTTACTAATTCTTTAAGATGCATCATTAAGTTATTTGATGTTTTTCTTCTTTTGTGATGTAGGCACTTATAGTTATTACGTTCCCTCAGTACTGTTTTTGCTGTATTTCATAGGTTTTATGTTATGTCACCATTATAATTCATTTCCAAATAATTTTCAATTTCCTTCTTGATTTCTTCATTGACCTACTGGTCATTGAGGAGCATGTTTAGTTTCCACGTATTTGCATAACTTTCTCTTGTAATTGATTTGTAGTTTTATTCCATGTGGTCAGAGAAGATGCTTGATATTATTTCAATTTTCTGAATGTTTTAAGACTTGTTTTGTCTTAAAGATATGGTCTATCTCTGGATAGACAACATATGGTCTCCCTCAATAATTCATGTGATGAGGAAATTAATATGTATTCTGTGGCTGTTGAATGAAACGATCTGTAAATTTTGTCCATTTTGTCTATACTGCAGGTTAAGTTCAGTGTTTCTTTGATGATTTTCTGTCTGGATGATCCAGTGCTGAAACAAGACTGTTGAAGTCTCCAGGTTTTATTGTATGGGTTCCATCTTTCTCTCTAGTGCTAATAACTTGGGTACTCCAGTACTGAGTGCATATATGTTTACAGTGCTTACATATTCTCTTGCTGAACTGACCCAATTACCATCATATAATGACCTTCTTTGTCTTTTCTTAGAGTTTTTTTTAAATTCTATTTTGTCTGATGTAAATATAGCTATTCTAGCTCTTTTTTTGGTTTCCATTGGCATGCAATATCTTTTTCCATCCCCTTATTCTTAGTCAACATGTGTCTTTATAGGTGAAGTGTGTTTCTTGTAGGCAACAAACAGATCATTAGGTCTTGCTTTTTAAACCCATTCAGCCATTCTAATATCTTTTCATTAAGGAGTTTATTCCATTTACTTTCAATATTATTGATAATAACTTACCCCTGCTATTTTGTTATTTGATTTTTGGTTGTTTTGAGATATTCTCTTCCTTCTTTCCTTCCTTCCTGTCTTCCTTTTAGTGAAGGTGATTTTCTATGGTGATATAATTTAATTTCTTGCTTTTTTTTTTATGGATCTGTTGTGTGTTTTTTGATTTGAGGTTACCATGAGGCTTTCAAATAGTATCTTATAATCCATTATTTTAAGCTGATAATGTTAACACTATTTGCATAAAACAAAAGTACAAGCAAAAAGAAAATTCAAACTCTACATTTAGTTCCCCTACTTTTTAGATTTTGTTTTCCTGTTTATATCTTAAAGTATTGTCAATGTCTTGAAATGTTGTAGTCATTATCTGACATGATTTGGATGTGTGTCTCCACCCAAATCTCATGTCAAATTGTAATTCTCAATATTGGAAGTGGGGCCTGGTGGTAGGTAATTGGATCATGGGAGAGGTTTCTCATGGCTTAACACCACCCTCCTTGGTGTTGTCATCACAATAGAGAGTTCTTGTGTAAAGTGTGTAGCATCTCCCCTCTCTCTCTCATTCCTGCTCCTGCCATGTAAGATGCCTGCTACCACTTTGCCTTCTGCCATGAGAAAAATTTCCCTGAGGCCTCCCCAAAGGCAGGCAGATGCTGCCTTGCTTCCTGTACAGTGGAACTGTGAGTCAATTAAATTTATTTTCTTTATAAATTACCCAGTCTCAGGTATTTTGTTATAGTTATAGCAGTTTGAGAATTAGCAAATACATTATTTGTGATTGGGTCATCATTTTGTCTTTCCAGTTAGTATAAGAGTAGTTTACGCATCAGAGTCACAGTGTGATAATATTCTGTGTTTTTCTGCATACTGTTACCAGTGAGTTTGTTTTTTTAACCTTCAGATAATCTTCTATTACTCATTAAAAGTGCTTTCTTTCTGTTTGAAGTACTGCCTTTAGCACTTGTAGGACAGGTCTGGTATTGATGAAAACCCTCTTTTTGTTTGGGAAGTTTTATTTCTCATTCATGTTTCAATGACATTTTCAGAGGATACACTACTCTAGGGTAAAAGTTTTTTTTTTTTTTTTTTTTCCTTCAACACTTTAAATATGTCGTGTCACTTTCTCATGACCTGTAAGGTTTCCACTGAAAAGTGTGCTGCCAGACACATAAGAGTTCCATTGTATATTATTTGTTTGTTTTATCCTGCTTTTAGGATCCTTGCTTTATCTTTGACCTTTCAGAGTTTAATTATTAAATGCCTTGAGGTAGTCTTCTTTCAATTAAATGTGCTAGATGTTCTATAACCTTCTTGTACTTGAATATTGATATCTTTCTCCAGGTTTGGGAAGTTCTCTGTAATAATTATCACTCATTAATATCCTTTTTATTCAAAGGGGTAATAACTTTCTATCCCTGTCTGTGTTTTCTTCTCCTCTTTAAGTCCAATAACTCTTAGATTTGACCTTTTGAAGCTATTTCCTAGATCCTACAGCTCTGCCTCATTGTTTTTTATTCTTTTATCTTTTGTCTCCTCTGACTGTGTATTTTCAAGTAGCCTGTCTTCAAGCTCACTAACTCCTTCTGCTTGATCCATTCTATGAGAGGACTGTGATCCATTCTATTAGAGGACTTCAGTATGCCAATTGCACTTTTTCAAGTATAGAATTTCTGCTTGTTTCTCTTTAATTATTTCAATCTCTTTATGAAATTTATCTGGTAGAATTCTGAATTCCTTCTCTGCGTCACCTTGATTTTTTTTGAGTTTTTAGCCTAAAACAGCTAGTTTGAATTTCAAGTCTGAAAGGTCACATACCTCCGTTTCTCCAGGATTAGTCCCTGGTGGCTTATTTAGTTCATTAAGTGAGGTCATGCTTTCCTGGATGGTCTTAATACGTGTGGATGTTCATTTGTGTCTGGATATTGAAGAGTTAGGTATTTATAGTCTTCACATTCTGGGCTAATTTGATCCTGTATTTCCTGGAAGGCTTTCCAGGTACTCAGAAGACTTGAGTGTTGTGATCTAAGCTATATCTGTATTAGTGGACACCCCAAATCCAGTAACACTATTGTTCTTGCAGACTTGTAGAGGTACTGCTTTGATGGTCTTGGATAAGATCCAGAATTCTCTGCAGACAGTGTTGTTCTTTTCCCTTACTTTCTTCTAAAAAAAATAGAGCCTCTTTCTCTCTATTCTGAGCCACCTGGAGCTTGGGGTGGGGTGACACAAGCACCTTTGTGGCCACCACCACTGGTACTGCATTGAATCAGACTGAAAGCCAGCATAGCACTGGGTTTCACCCAAGGCCTGCTGTCATAACTACTATCTGGCTACTGCCTGTGTTCACTCAAGGTCCTGGGACTGTACAATCATTAGGTGGTAAAGTCAGCCAGGATTTTTCCTTCCTTTCAGGGCACAAGTTCCTCCAGGCAGGTCCAGAGGTGCCATCTGCGAGCCAGGGACTTGAGTCAAAAACCTTAGAAGTGTGCCTAGTGTTCTATTGTACTGTGGCTAACCTGGCACCCAAATTATGAGACACAGTATTTCCTACTCTTCCCTCCCCTTTCCATAGGCAGAGGGGCCTCACCCCATGACCACCACCACAAACCCGTGGAGAGTACTGCTAGGCTACTGCTGATGTCCTCTTAAGGCCCAAGAGCTCTTCATTGAGCTTGTGGTGAATGCTGCCTGGCCTGGGACTCACTCTTCAGTGTAGTTTCCCTTTGGCCCATGGCAGGTCCAGAAATGCTGTCCAAGAGCCAAGTCCTGGAACTGGGGGCCACAAGAACCTGCTTGGTGCTCTACTTCCCTGTGGCTGAGGTGGTACCTAAGGGGTAAGACAAAGCTCCCCTTACTTTTCCCTCTGATTTTCTCAATCATAAGGAATCTCTCCCCATAGCCACCACAGCTAGTAAGGTGCTGAGTTTCACCTGAAGCCAGCAAGTCTCAGAGTGGCATACTAGCTGGATATTGCTACTGGTTATTCAGGACCCAAGGACACTTTATTCAGTAGTTGATGGGTCCTGCTAGAACTGAGTCTTTCCCTTCAAGGCAGCAGGTTCCCTTCTGGCCCAGGCTGTGTCTAGAAATGTCTGGGAGCTAGGTCCTGGAAAGAGGGCTTCATAACTCTGACTGGTACTCTATCCTAATGTGGATGAACTGGTTTCCAAGATGTAAGGCAGAGACCTCTTTATTCTCACTCCTCTCCTTAAGTGGAAGGAAGGTGTCTATTTTGGAGCCCCATGCTGTGCAGCCTGGGTTTGGGGTAGGGGTGGTGCAAGCACTCTCTTAGCCACTCTGGCTGTGTCTCAACAGATTACGTGCCTCCTTAGTCCACTCACCTTAATCTCAGTTAAGCACTAGGACTCCCCTAGGAGTTGCAGTCCCTGTGGCCTAGACTGCCTTTGAAGTTTATTTAGAGCCCCAGAGCACTTTAGCCCAGGGTGATAAGGCTTGCCAGAACTGAAGTTTGGACCACTGGGATGGGCAATTCCCCTCTGACTAGAGTTGGTTTAAATATCTCCTCTATGGGTGGGCATTAGTTAAGTGCAGCCTGGTTTTACATTCTGCTGTAACAGGGTACCACTGAGTTCAATGCAATGTCACAATTCCTGCTGGGGGGTGGGCGAGGGGTGGCATTGGTGATTCAAGACTATTTCTACCCTCCTCAGTGCCTTTTTCAGTGACATGAAGTTAAAACCAGGTACTGTGGGTGCTCATCCAGTTTTTGGTTCTTATGAAGGTGCTTTTCTTGTGTAGACAGTTGTTAAATTGGTGTCTGTGCAGAAGGCATGCTCGGTGAAGGCTTCAATTTGGCCATCTTACTTTGTCCCCTTCCTATCATTTTATTTAAGAATCTATGACACAGTTCTTGATCTTTAGGAATTTATGTTCAAAAAGAAAATGAAGGCAGACATAGAGGCATTAAAGCAGAAGTATGTATAGGGCATTTCTAAAACTGAGTGAAATCTAATTTCTGTGCTACAGCATAGAAAAATTAGAGGGAACAATACTGACAGAAAATCTTGGTAAGGTTGTCAAGGGAAATATTATATTGGGACTTTTAGACCATCTTAGAAGTTTGAATTTTATTGTCAGGATAATCATAAGAGTCTTGGTAAACATTTTGATTAAAAAAGATTATGGTAGCTGAAGTCTAAAACATGGATTAAATATAAATAAGAATGGGTGCAGAGAGACCAGTCAGAAAATTGTAGAACAGGCCGGGCGTGGTGGCTCATGCCTGTAATCCCAGCACTTTGGGAGGCTGAGGTGGGTGGATCACCTGAGGTCAGGAGTTCGAGACCAGCCTGGCCAACATGGTGAAACCTGCTTCTACTAAAAATACAAAATTAGCCAGGTATGGTAGCACATACCTGTAATCATGGTGAACATGAGTAAAATATTGTCAGCAGAATTGGAGAGAAGTATACAGATTAATAAACAAAAGTTTTTGATTGATTAAATTTGGAAGGTAAGGCAGGAGTCAAAAATGAAGCCACTAACCTAGATGAAGTAGATAAGTTCTTAGAAACACAAAGCTTACCAAGACTAAAATCATAGAGATAGAGAATCTAACTAGATCTAGTACTAACAGGGAAATTGAATCAGTAATAAAAAATCTCCTAAGAAAGAAAAGTCCTGGACCTAATAGCTTAACTGGTGAATTCTACCAAACATCTAAAGAACACAAATCCTTCTCAAACTTTTCTAAAAAGCTGAAGAGGATGGAATACTTCCTAACTGATTGTATAAAGCCAGCATTACCCTGATTCCAAAGCCATACAAAGACACTACAAAAAGGGAATACTAAAGACAAATGTCCCTTATGAATATGGAAAGAACAATCTTCAACAAAATAGCAAATCAAATTCAAAAGCATATTAAAATTATATAGTATGATCAACTGGGATTTATTCCTAGAATGCAAGGATGTTTCATCACAGGAAAATCAATCCATATGATACATTATATTAACAGAATGGAGAGAGAGAGAAAAAAAAAACAAAAAACACACACATTATCATCTAGACTGATGCCAAAAAAAGACAAAATCAAACACCCTTTCATGATAAAAACACTTAATAACTAGGAATAGAAGGAAAGTTCCTCAACACAATAAAAGTCATATATGAAAAACCCACAGCAAACATGCTCAATGGTGAAAGGCTGAGAGCTTTTCCTCTGACATAATGAATAAACAAGGATGCCTGCTTTTGGGATGTATTTTCAACATAGTACTGGAAGTCCTAGCTGGAGAAATTAGGCAAGAAAAAGAAAAGTCATCCATTGAAAAGTAAGAAGTAAATTATCTGTTTGCAGATGATATGATCTTATATATATAAAAAATACCTTAAAGATTAGTTCTAACACTGTTAGAACTAATAATGGAATTCAACGAAGTAGCAGGATACAGAAAAAAACAGACAAAAAATCATGTATTCTATATACTAACAATGAACAATCAGAAAAGGAATTAATGAGGACAATCTGATTTACAGTAGCATCAAAAAGAATAAAATACTTAGGAATTAACCAGGGAGGTGAAAGATTTGTGCAATGAAAACAACAAAAGAATGCTGCAAGAAATTTAGAAAGACATGAATAAATGAAAACACAAGCCACATTCGTGGATTGAAAGATATAATACTGTTAAGATATCAATACTACTCAAAGTCACCTACAGATTCAATACATCCTTATCAAAATACCAATGATGTTTTTAGCAGAAATAGAAAAACCTAATTCCAAAATTCATATGGAATCTCAAGAGACTCAAAATAGACAAAACAATCTTGAAAAAAAAAAAAAAAAAAAGAACAAAGCCAGAAGACTCAGACTTCCTGATTTCAAAGCTTATTTCAAAACTACTGTAATGAAAACAGTATGATACTGGCATAAAGGCAGACAGACATATAGACCAATAGACTAGAGCCAAAAATAAACCCTCTTATAAATGGTCAAATAAGTTCTGAGAAGGGTGGCTAAGACCATTCAGTGGCGTAAAGGACAGACTTTTTAGCAGATGTTTCTGGAAAACTGTATATCCTCATGCAAAAGAATGAAGCTGAACTCTCACCTAATAACATGTACAAAAATTAAATCAAAATAAATCAAAGACTTAAATTTATGGCTAAAAACTATAAGACTCTTAGAAGAAAACATAGGGCAAAAGCTTCATGATACTGGAGTTGGCACTTGATTTCTAGGAGATGACACCAAAGCCCTAGGTAACACAGAAAAAAATAGTCAAATTGAACTTTGTGAAATAAAATATTTTGTGCATCAAAAGACACTCAACCGAGTAAAATGGCAACCTACAGAATGAAACAAAATATTTGCAAATCATATATTTAATATGAGAATAATATCGAGAATATATAGAGAACTCCTAAAACTCAACAAAAAAAGAAACAACTCAAGGGCATTTCTCCAGAGAAGATATACAAATGGCTAAGAAGTACATGGAAAGATGCTCACTATCACTAATCATTAGGGAAATATAAATCAAAACTACAATGAGATTCCACTTCACATTTATTATTTTAAAAAAAAGAAGAAAGAAAAAAAAATCAAAACAGAAAAGTGTTGGCAAGTTTCAGAAGAAACTGAAACCAACCCTTGCACACTGTTGGTAAAAATGTAAACTGATAGAGCCGCTGTAGAAAACAGTATGGCAGTTCCTCAAAAAACTAAAGATACATAACACATGATCCTGAAATTCCACTTTTGGATATATGCCAAAAAGAACTGAAACCAGAATCTTGAAGAGATATTTATACACCCATGTTCATGGTAGCATTGTTTACAATTGCTAAAATGTGGGAGCAACTCAAGTGTCCACTGATGAATGAATGGATAAACAAAATGTGGTATACATACACAATGGATATTACTTAGCCTTAAGAAGAAAAAAAAATTCTGACCAAAACTATATGATTCCAACTCTGTGAGGTACTTAGAGTAGTCAAAACCATAGAGATAGAAGTAGCATTGTTGTTGTGGAGAGGAGAGGAGAATAAGAAATTACTATGGGATGAGTTGAGAGGTGCAGTTTTACAAGATGAAAAGAGTTATACAGATAGATGGTGGTGACGGTTGCACAACATTACGAATGTATTTAATACCACTGAACTGTATACTTAAAATGGTTAAGGTGGTAAATTTTATGTTATGTGCACTTTTATCACAATAAAAAATTAGGCAAGATCCCTACAAACACACATAAATGCATATATATTTAACTTAAAAGGGTTTACACATATTCAGAAACCTATATAAACTATACTAGAGCAACCAGTATTAGAATTCATGGAGAACAAGCTAAAAACACAAAGGCTCAGGGTCTATCCTTTAAACAAAGAGTGGCTTCATTTTTTCTTAGCTTTCCTAGAGAAGCTAATATACATCAACGTTCGCAAACCACTGTTTTTATAAATGATTTTGCGGAGAGACCAAGGAGTGAGGGTCAGGGTGGAAAGAATGAAGTAAAAGGAAATAGGAGAAAGTGTCTGACCCAGTCCAATAATTGTAATGTGTTGTAAACTGAGAAGACATTATTAACTTAGCTATTTGCATTTGAGGTATACATATAATAGTATTAGTACCACGATAACATTTCTGTACCAAGGAATGGTTTGCAGCTTGTTAACCAGAATTAGGTGTTTGTGTGTGTGTGTGTGTGTGTGTGTGTCTGTGTGTATATGTGTCTGTGTGTGTGCATAAGACTTTCAAGACATATTGCTAAGCAAAAAAAGAGAGAAGAGAAGAGAAGTTTGGGCTGGAGCTAAAAACTGTAAGACATGGTAACTATAAGATGCAAATATGAAACATGAAACAATACAAATGCTATGATTCCATTTATTTAAAAGTTAGATTACATGTTTCCATCCCAGCCACTCCCAAATCTCATGTCCTCACATTTCAAACCACAATCACACTTTTCTACAGTCCCCCAAAGCCATATTTCAGGATTAACTCAAAAGTCCACAGTCCAAAGTCTCATCTGAGACAAGGCAAGTCCCTTCTACCTATGAGACTGTAAAGTCAAAAGCAAGTTAGTTACCTCCTAGACACAATGGGGGTATAGGCAATAGAAAAATATACCCATTTCAAATGGGAGAAATTGGCCAAAACAAATGGGCTACAGGCCTCATAGAAGTCTGAAATTCAGTGGGGTAGCCAAATCTTAAAGCTCCAAAATGATCTCTCTTGACTTCATGTCACACATCCAGGTCATGATGAATGCAAGAGGTGGGCACCCACAGCCTTGGGCAGCTCTACCCCTGTGGTTTTGCAAGATACAGCCCCACTTTCCACTGCTTTCACAGGATGGTGTTGACTGTCTGCAGCTTTTCCAGATGCATAGTGCAAGCTGTTGGTGGATCTACCATTCTGAGGTCTGGAGGACGGTGGCCCTCTTCTCACTGCTCCACTAGGCAGTGCACCAGGGACTCTGTGTGGGAGTTCTGACCCAACATTTCCCTTCTGCATTGCCCTATCAGAGGTTCTCCATTAGGGCTCTACCCCTCCAGCAAACTTCTGCCTGGATATCCAGGCATTTCCATACATCCTCTGAAATGTAGGTGGAGGTTCTCAAACCTCGATTCTTGACTTCTATGCACCAACAGGCCAAACACCATATGGGAAACTGCAAGACTTAGGGTTTGCACCCTTTGAAGCAAGGGTCTGAGCTGTGCCTTGGCCTCTTTTAGCCACAGCCGAAGCTGAAGTCACTGGGATACAGGGGACCATGTTCTGGCACTGCACAGAGTAGCAGCAGCCTAGGAAACCATTTTTTCTGTCCCACGCCTCCAGGCCTATGATGGGAGAGGCTGCTGTGAAGGTCTCTGACATGCCCCGGAAACATTTTCCCCATTGTTTTGGTGATTACCATTTGGCTCCTCATTACTTATGCAAATGTCTGCAGTTGGCTTGAATTTCTCCCCAGGAAATGGGTTTTTCTTTTCTTCACATCATCAGGTTGCAAATTTTCCA